>NW_027505157.1:0-294483 GCF_021521415.1 Bidens hawaiensis
AATCCACATAGTCCCCTTTTACATGCCCTTTTCACTAAAACCGAGCTAGAAAACCCTAGAACTCGTTTAACCGAAAAGTCTACTTAGACTTCTCCAACTGACCTCAAATTTTGTGTGTGACTTATGCATGATATAAAAAGCTTATCTGCAATTTACCAGAACTTTTCATGATATTTAACTATTTTTCACCATTTTTTAGCCAAAACCGAGCATTAAATTCACCAAATATTCATCCTTTATCCAAAAATTACCAAAAATTTACAGAACTCTTATTTTCATGTGTAGAACAACCCTGTAAAAATTTCATGACCTAACTCTAAACCATCAACAATCTGTCTCAAAACACATACACCGAACATAAACCGAATATACCTTTCGTTTTCCGCCACTACAAGCTACAAACTCGTCTTTCCGCCTTATCTACCACTAAACACAGAGGCCTACAAAACAACATACCACAATACCAAGCAAGTTACACTCACGATCAAGCCATTTCTTTCACGGTTTCGGTTATGATTTCAAAAACAAAGATTTAACCGTAAAAATTCGTTTTTGATTCGTTTAACTCCTTTCTTGGACCAAGATCCCTTGTATAAACCCGTATACATCACTTGATCATGCAAGAATCGGTTTTCATCTTTGAAACCTCATTTTCTTGCAATTAAACTCAAGAAACGAAGATGGAAACGTGATTAACTCGATTCTTTTACCTTGTTTTCTTGCTACAAAGTCTCGGTTTTGGATCATAATATGGAAAGAGTTGATGAATGTTGAGAAGTTTGATGAGAAAAAAAAGAAAATGAAATGGGGAATGACCCCCCTTGGTTCCGATCGGGATTTTGAGAGGGTGGGGTGGGACCCACCTTTTCATCCTAGGCCACATGTTTGGATTCTCGTAATCCGGATAATGTTTTGGATAATCTGGTTCAGTTCGTTTTTCGGTTAAATGTTTAATTCGGCTTAAAACGAGGCTAAAACGGTCGTTTTTCGGCTTAAAAATGAAATTTATATAAAACCGATTTAAAAACTTTAAAAACTTAAACCGTGACATTTATTAACTTAAAACATCATATCATTAATTATCGCGCATCCTTTTTCGGCTTGATCGACTCATCTCTTGCTCGGTTTGGTATTAAAGGTTTCGTTTAATGTACCGACGTACCATTAAATCGAAATTCTTTTTCTGTGCTTTAATTCACTTATCCCGAAGCTTTAATACTTCGTAAACATCACTAAATATCATATATCTCGTCTATAATTGAACCCTCGATTCGTTCGGGTTTCAATGACTATCGATCGATTAATCGCATATTCAATACGATGAATTATATATTCACGTACGATCAATACAGTGAACCATGTATTCTCGTATAATTACCATGGTAACTCATGTACCCGACATTAAATATGACGTAACTATTGTCTACCGGTTAGGGTATACCGGGTTTTCGTCGGAATCGTTACATATATGGTGAGATTAATATTGATTACTGCGTACGGGATGAGTACAGCAGAATGACATAAAAAGAGTAACTCCAATGATGGAGATTGATATGATTCAGTTGATTGCTCAAAGATAGCAGATGATAATACCGAATGACGTATCACAGATCACTGCTAGTGTTGATGCAAATGTGATCGCAGAATTATGGATCGAGCAATCACATGAATAGAAATATTTCAATTCTTAGTGGTATTACTAAGAGTGATAATGTCCCACCGAATACTATTATGACTACAAGTATTAATTATAAACTAAACATGAATAGTAGTCGTAATAAATTAGATCCGGTATGAAGGATATGTTTGTTGGTTGTGTTAAGGAAATTATTAATAGTTTACTGATGGTAAAAGGGAGGAATAGATTAGCGAGTGGATAGAAAAGATCGAAATGGTTAAGGATATTGGTAAGAGTCTGGAACATTGTGTAGTGAAATATGCTACAGATATGTTGGTAGATTATGTTGTATCGTGATGGAACACGATGGTACAAAATTATAGTTAGAAAATTATTACTCAGACGAGATGGTTAGAATTTAAAATTCTTGTGCTAGAGCACTTTTATTCAAGTAATTAAGTTCAGAGATTGGAAACTGAGCTATGGAAGATAGAAATGTTGTGTGCAGATCACTTAGAACACGCTAATCGTTTGAAGGAATTGTCATGTCTGGTAACATGGCTAATTACTCCTGAAACTAAGCAAAGTGAGCGTTATGTTGGGGACTAACTCCATCGATAAGGAGTATAGTCAATCCTGTAAAATATACAACCTTTGGAAGGGTTGTGTCACAAGCCAGCATTGATATATTTGACTCTATGGGAAGCGGACTGGAAGGACGTTAGGGAGACGTCGAGTGTTAAAGAAGAGAAATGATAAAGGAAGAAGAATGTCGAGTAATAGTAGGCCACATGTGTGGTAAAGATGGACGTAATGCCCCAATTGTAGAACCCATTTGAAGCCATGTGTACCAGCAACCCCAACCCATTCGTGTACAACCACTCCGAACCCAACAGCTTCAATAACAATCCATCCAAAGAAATCAAATCATGCCAAACAGTTTGTACTTGCTATGAATGTGGCAATACAGAACGTTTCAAGAGAAATTGCCCAAAGTTTAACCAAGGGGTCGTTGGAAGACGAACCTCATGACAAGCATAAACCTCTGATCAAGCAAGGAGCCGTGCTTTTGTGAGTAATTCGAATAGAGCACGTCATGATCCAAAGGTGGTATTAAGTATGTTGTAGTTTTAAATCAATAGACTTCAGTGACATTTTTACGGTCGCCGATAGAAGTTAGTTCCTGTTAACCTCCTATCATTTGGAAAGATACCGATTAGTGAAAACTATAGAACCCTATACTGTAGAATCGCTAACGATAAACCCCTAATGGTTAACTAAATTGTTTGGAAATGTCCTATTATTCTGAACGATTAACCTTTCCTTCTTGACCTACCGACCAGTAAAGCTAAGAAGTTTTGACGCAATAGTTAACATGGATTGGCTAACTCGACATGAAGCTGAAATCAAATATGAAAAGAAGTTGATTAGAAGCTCTCTTTCGGACGATGAAGCGATTAGACATAGAGAAAAGTGTACGATTTAAAAGAAAACATATAGAAGATATCCCGGTGGTACGCGAATTCCCACAAGTTTTCCCAGAAGAACTTCCTGGATTACCGCCAACCCGACGGGTCGAATTCAGAATCGATTTAATGCCTCAAGCTGGCCCTGTTGCTAAAGCACCCTACCGACTTGCACCAACTTAAATGCAAGAATTATTGGATAAGGTTTTTATACGACCTAGTTAGTCACCATGGAGTGCACCAGTGTTATTTGGGAAATGAAGGACGGAAGTGTTGGGATATGTATTGATTTGGGAGAATTGAATAAAGTGACGATCAAGAATAGGTATTCACTTCTTCGAAGTAAATGATCTGTTTAACCAACTGCAAGGGGCGATTTATTTTAGAAAAATTGATCTTAGATATAGTTATCACTAAATGAAAAATCCAAGAGGAGGACGTTGCAACAACAGCGTTTCGGACTCGCTACGGCCATTACGAGTTCTTAGTTATGCCTTTCGGGCTAACAAATGCGCCGGCAGTGTTCATGAACCTCATGAATCGAGTCTGTAAACCCTACCTCGACAAATTCGTCATCGTGTTTATTGACGATATTTTGATTTACTCGAAAAGTAAAGAAGAGCACGAGCAACACTTAAGAATAATTTTAGAGCTTCTGAATCAGGAAAAGTTGTATGCAAAATTCTCCAAGTGTAACTTCTGGTTACAAGAAGTGCCATTCCTCGGTCACGTAGTAAACCATCAAGGAATACACGTTGATCCGAGTAAGGTTGAAGCAATTAAGAATTGGCAAGCGCCTAAATCGCCAAAGGAAATCCGCCAATTCTTAGGCTTAGCTGGATATTATCGTCTATTTATAGAGAACATTTCCAGCATCGCCCAACCTTTAACTCTCCTGACTCAAAAGGATCGAAAGTATGAATGGGGAGAAGAGCAGGAAACGGAGTTCAAACGTTAAAGCAATAATTGTGCCAAGCGCCGATTTTAAGTCTCCCCGATGGAGACGATGGTTTTTCTCGCGTATTGTGACGCATCGCGTAGAGGGTTAGGATGCGTGTTGATGCAGAATAATAAGGTTATAGCCTATGCTTCCTGACAGTTAAAAGTACACGAGAAAAATTACACTACTCACGACTTAGACCTAGGAGCGGATTATCTTGGCGCTTAAAATCTGGAGACATTATCTCTACGGTACGAAGTGCACCATCTTCACCGATCATAAAAGTTGCAGCACATATTCGATCAGAAAGAACTGAATATGAGGCAACGAAGATGGGTCGACTTGTTAAGCGATTATGACTGTGACATCCATTATCACCCCGGCAAGGCTAACGTCGTAGCCGATGCCTTGAGTAGGAAAGATCGGGTTAAGCCATTACGAGTGAGAGCGCTAGGAATGATAGTCCAGTCGAACCTTTCGGACCTGATTCGAGTCGCTCAACGTGAGGCGTTGAAAGAGGAACAATTGGAAAAGGAGGGACCTTACGGCAATGAGAAGAATTTCGAACAGCGCGTGGACGAAATTCTCTATTTCAAAAATCGGGTTTTGGCTCCCGACCCTCCATGACCTTCGTGATTTAATCATGGACGAAGCGCATAGATCGAAATAGTCATCCTACTTCCATTATTGGAAGGCGGGGAAGGAAGCATCGAGAGCTTGAAGCTTTCTATGGGTGAAGTAATTATCACCAATTTGTTAAATTGAAAATGGGAGTCACTCAAGCCATAAGATTTGAATTGATTCGAGAATCAACCAATTGGAATTATAATATTTAAGATAAGTTGAAAGCAGCGCGAGATTGGCAAAGGATTTATGCCAACATTCAAAGAAAACCATTGTCACTGGAAAGAGGTGACAAGACATTTTTTTTAGGCATCACCTTAGAGAGGTGATATGAGGTTTGGCAAAACCGAAAATAGCTCCTTAATATTAGACCTCATGAGACTATCTCCATGATTGGTCATTTAGTTTATCAATTAAAGTACTCCAGGGGCTAAGTACTATACGTGATATTTTGCCATGTATACGGATTGAAAAGTACCTAAGCGATGAGGCAACGAAAGTACTAGTAATGGAGGTACTCATAGAAAACATGCTTGATATCATAAATAATTCCGTAGAGATAGTAGACGGGAAAACTAAACAGTTTTGACACACCAACCTTTATTGATTAAGATTAAGTGGAATTCACAGCAAGGACCAGATTATACCTGGTAACGCGAGGGTGAATTCTGAAGGAAAAACCCCCACCTTTCTCTCGGAAGGGGATAGTGGGGGTGTAAAGTTTCGAGGACGAAATTTCTTAACGGGGGGAGAATGTAACGATTCTGACTAAACCAGGTATACCTTAACCGGTAGACAATAGTTACGTTATATTTAATGTCGGGTACATGAATTACCATAGTAATTATACGAGAATACATGGTTCACTGTATTGATTGTACGTGAATATATAATTCATTGTATTGAATATGCGATTAATCGATCGATAGTTATTGAAACCCGAACGAATCGAGGGTTCAATTATAGACGATATCTATAATATTTAGTGATTTTACGAAGCATTAATGCTTCGGGATAAGTAAAGTACGGCACAGAAAAAGAATTTTAGATTTAATGGTACGTTGGTACATTAAACGAAACCTTTAATACAAAACCGAGCAAGAGGCGATCGATCAAGCCGAAAAAGATGCGCAATAATTAATAATATGATGTTTTAAGTTAATAAATGTCATGGTTTAAGTTTTTAAAGTTTTTAAATCGGTTTTATATAAATTTCATTTTTTAAGCCGAAAACGACCGTTTTAGCCTCGTTTTTAACCGAAAAATGAACTGAACCAGATTATCCAAAACATTATCCGGATTTCTGAAATCTAAATATGTGGCTAAGAATGAAAAGGTGGGTCCCACCCCACCCCCTCAAACTTCCGATCGGACTCAAGGGGATAACCCCATTCCTTCATTTCTTTTTTCTAAGCAACCATGGCATTATCCTTCAATTCTCTCCACAATATCATCTAAAAACCGAGATTTTAGCAAGGAAACCGAGGTAAAAAGTCGAGTTAATCACGTTTCCATCTGCGTTTCTTGAGTTTATTTGCAATAAAATGAGATTTCAAAGATGAAAACCGATTCTTGCATGATCAAGTGATGTATACGGGTTATACGAGGGATCTTGGTCCAAGAAAGGAGTTAAACGAACCAAAAACGAATTTTTACGGTTTAAACTTTAGTTTTGAAACAATAACCGAAACTATAGTGTAAGAGGCTTGATTGTGAGTGTAACTTGCTTGGTATTGTGGTATGTTGGTTGTAGGTTTTGTATTTAGTGGTAAATAAGGCGGAAAGACGAGTGTGTAGCTTGTAGTGGCGGAAAACAAAAGGTATATTCGGTTTATGTTCGGTTATGGATTTTTTGACTGATTGTGGATGGTTTAGAGTTAGGTCATGAAATTTTACAGAGGTGTTAAATACATTTAAATATGAGTTCTGTGAATTTTTGGTAAGTTTTGGACAAAGGATGAATATTTGGTGAATTTAATGCTCGGTTTTGGCTAAAAATGGTGAAAATAGTTAAATATCACGAAAATTCTGGAAAATTGCAGATAAGCTTTTTATATCATGTATAAGTCACACAAAGAATTTTAGGTCAGTTGGAGAAGTCTAAGTAGGCTTTTCGGTTAAACGAGTTCTAGGATTTTCTAGCTCGGTTTTAGTAAAAATGACATGTAAAAAGAGATTTTGGTTCTGGAAAAATTACAGGGCACTATGTGGATGACAGGGGACATCCAGGAAAAATTTGGAATTTTTCTAAGGTCGTTTGGTATTTACGACATATTTAGTGTTTAAATGGTGTTTAAAAATAGATAAATAAATTTTAAATATAAAAATTAATTCTGGAAATATTTTTATAAAATTCCCCACTGTCAAAAAGTGATTTGTGCAAAATTTCAAGATCCGAGATTAAACGGATAATTATTTGTGCAAAAACAAACTTTTAAAGTTTAAAACGCGTAAACCGGTAAAGTTCGCCTAAACGAGCTGACCGGTGTATAAAAACCCTAAAAATGAACTATTTTCTTATAATTGAGTTAAACAAGTAAAAATAAATCATCCGAATATAATTCGGATGATTCAGGTAATTTTTATCCGATTTAACGGTTTCCGGTACACTAAAGACGGAAACGGGGCCCGCGGCAAATCGGGGCGTCTAAACCGAGCTCTAATTTCACAACATTAATTAAGTTATCAGTCAAAAACTATTTTCGGGTCGTGTGTGACCAAACTCAATTTTTGAAACGTAAAAACGGATAACCGTGCTAGGCACGCAAAACGGGGAAACAAACTAATATTAAGTTTGACTATTGAACTCTAAACGAAATCACAATCTGGGTCCGGAGAAGTGTTCTGGGTTAACATTGCCCCCGGAACGGGTACAGTTCTAGGTTAACATTGCCCCCGGAACGGGTACAGTACTGGGTTAACAGTGTCCCCAGATGTACCGGTTAACACGGTTAAAGTTATATTAATAGTGATTGTATAGTAACGATCGTAGGGATCATATTACAGATTGGACGTATTAACTGATAATGACTGTTGTTACCTGCTTGCATGTGATAAGGTGAGTTTCACGAGCCCCTTTTTCTGAATTGTTTTTAAATATTTTCCCGGGGCGGAAAGCATGTTACTATTGAAATGTTTAAGTACATACTGAACGCATAGATTTGCGTGTATTTATAAATATTTGATTGTACGGGAATCGTACGGAATGGGTACAGTACTGGGTTAACAGTGTCCCCAGATGTCCCTATAAGTGTTTCTGGGTTAACATTGCCCCCGGAATGGGTACTGTACTGGGTTAACAGTGTCCCCAGAGGTCCCTAGAAGTGTTTCTGGGTTAACATTGCCCCCGGAATGGGTACTGTACTGGGTTAACAGTGTCCCCAGATGTCCCTAGAAGTGTTTCTGGGTTAACATTGCCCCCGGAACGGGTACAGTACTGGGTTAACTGAGGTTTCACTTGTGGGCTCAGCATAATTACATCGATAATATTATATTATGATATGGATTTATCATGGTTTACTCAAATTGTGAAACTCACCAACTATTCGTAGTTGACCCGTTTTCTCACATGCTTTTCAGGTACAATTAAGATGAAGTGATTGCTTATGTGCTTGATGTGTGTAAGATTTGCGTGTGGGATGTTAGGATACATTATATTAAATAGAATTATGTATCATATTGTATGATGTGTGTATCACCTAGACGGTAATGAAATACGAGATAATGTAATTTGAAATATATTAATGTATTCAGTTTTCTTTATAAACAATGTGGTTGATATCAGAGGTGTCTTTTGCATCCCGTTTACGTTTCCGCTGCGGTTACGGGGTGTTACAGAAGGAAGGCCGAGTACACTGCATACTCGGAGACTGAAGTTTAATGAAAAGCCTACCCGGAAGACTTGGTTTACACTTAGTATAATTTTTGAATATGTAAATTGAATATGTACTATCGGATAGGGTTTCTTGAAGGAATGACAGCTATCCTAGGTTGACAGGCCTATAAATAGAATAATTAGGGCACGCCGCCAAAAAAGGGCAATACGAGAGACAGAGAGGATAAGACCGACACATTAATTAAGAGAATATTTTGTGTGTGACGGCTATCCTAGGATTCCTCCTAAACCCTAATCGATTATCCTTTTGTATGATTAACGTTATATAAATGGAAATATTTTGAGTGAATCCTTCATGTGTCTTCGTATTTTGAATATTCATTGCAACCGTATGTTTGTTATTGATTCCGTATTTAACAAACGGTCGTCTTTCTAAACATAGTAACCCGTCATTAACTCGCTTGTCAACACGATTAATTTTGTGTGAGTTATGACATGATTGATTAAGATCCAATCCGAAACGACCTGACATTTTCTATTCACAAAGGAAAATCGTCACGTTTGACGGTTCAAAGTTGTGGTTTGTATGACGTTTGGTGTGGTATTCTTTGCCTAATAAGTTCCAGCACCCTTTTCGAACCCTGAAGGTAAGCAACCAAGTCCCGCGACTGAATGGGATTTATACGCATCCTTAGGTTTAAGAACCTTGGTGTAAAGGGTTTGAAAAAAGAGTGTGTCCCTCTTCCAGTTACTACATACCCATAATGTAAAACCATCTTAAAGGAGTACAAAATATCAAACACAATTTGCTTAATTAAATATTTCAACTTCGTTGAAGAATCTTAAAATTATTAAATGAAATAAGCATTTGCTTTTGAGTTGTGTGTGTGTACATGTGGCGTTATAAAATATTATTATATATTTGAAGCACATGAACAATCTTAAAGTATATGGGGACATAGCTCATAGGGTAAACATGCAGTTGAGGCCCAAAAAATAAACTATAATTATACTAGGTCGCTACGTCTAACGACCTATCAATAACACCCCGGCTTTAAGAGGAATACGCCCAGGTGTAATGAACAGATCACTCATAAGCTCTTAACACTATTAACAATGACAATATAAGATACTTTTACGGCTCATAAAGATTTGCTTTATTGTATTGTGAGTCATTCAAGTTCCTGTCATATTTCAATATCCTAAACAATCCATGAATCAACTTATTTTTAAATGTGTAGACGTTATTGTCATTGTCCAAACAACAATGTATCTCGGATAACATGAGGTGTGATGATAACTTCTTGGTTCTGGACGATCTCAGTAATGTGATTATGTGCAGATACATAGCGAGTTGTCTCCCATAACGGTCGGATAATGTTGTGCGCAGATACGTAACGAGCTCTTTCCAAAATGGTCGGATAATGTTGTAATAAGCCGGGAGATTTGTAGAAACAGCTCGATATATTTTTGATCATGTGGCGAAATGTATAAGCCAACAAATGTCTCATGATTAGCAAAGTTGAGATAAAGAAAAGCAACTTGATTGTGCTCAGGACCTGCTACCCAACGAGCAGCAGGTTAGGTTTAAGCTGTTGATCTTGTTGAACCTCTTGATGTTAAGGCTAGCACTTAGGCATATTAATCTGAGAGATCTGCCATAACTATGAAAACAAGAAGATTATACTTGAAACACATCATGCCTAGAGAATGAGGAATGTCCATTTGCTTCATCTTTCAGAGAATGAGTAATCATTCGCTAAAGAATCACTACTGATTGGGTCATTCGCTAACCAAGTCAATTAAGCATAAAAGCTAATCCATTCGCTAAAGAGTCCATACGCTCAATATTAACTGTATCACAAGATAGCGAATGGACTAGCGAAAGGAACCAAATTTGGCGAATGAAACAAGCATGCTAAATGAGTCAATCAACCATATAAACATGAATAAGTCAAACCCAGATATAAAATCAAATTAACCCTAAAATGTAGCAATTAACATCAAAAACTTGTCATAAAGGTATCAAAACGTGATAGAAAAGCTTAAAATGCCAATTAATTTTTGTTATTAAACAAGCTGTAGATGTCAATTTGTAAGTTATAGTCCGGTTTTGTTTATCGAGTTAAGTTCTGAAAACAAATCCATACATCAACTAATGATCATAAGATATCATCAAAAGATATCGATCATGATGATGATTAAAAACAACCAATGATAATCAAAATAAACTTGGATTCATGGAAAAAGTTTACAAGAGTTTCGTTAGAGATAGAGAGAGAATAATAACCAGAACAGTGATATGATGAATGGTTATCCATTTGCCAAAACCCACTATTTATACTCCTACCCCATGCACGAAACCCTTATGCAGCGTATGGCCTCCTTCGCTAACACAACCAGCGAATGAGCCTTCATTCGCTACAAATTTAGTGACTAGACATCAGCAAAAGGGAAATGTAGCGAAAGGGTTAATTTGCTCAAAAGCCTTTCGCTGGAAAAACTAGCGAATGGGTTCCATTCGCAGGAAATTTTGGCGAATAGGGAACACATTTAGCAAATGAAATGAACTTTACAAAATGGACCCCATTGTTTTGAAAAAATACATCTCAAACTCTTACCATTTGAAGTAAAAAACCAAACATTTCAACACAATCAAGAGTAATAATCTTGATCAAGATGGTAAAATCCAAGAGTTCAATTTTAATTAGCATAACTCTCTGAAAGAAAATAAAGCAGAAATAAGTTCTTTTTAGATTTTTAAGTTTTAAGCTAAAACACACCAAAAATCTACTTGTATTTTTCAAATATCAAACACAATATGAATCAAGAAATGATAAGTAGTACGTATTTTTTGTGAGAAAAATCGCATCATGGGATCATATTGACTGGTAACGTCCTAAGCTACACGTCTATTTCGAATTTAGTATGCACATAATATAATTGTCCACTTTAAACTTTACACAAAACTTTCAGCAGATTTACGATACTTTTAAGGTTCATTTAAGCACAAATCTTATGTTGACCCCACCTATCAGACACAATTTTTATCTAATACAGCGTATCTCACATGTATTTTTATTTTCACATTTAACTTGATTAGATGTGGCCATGAAAGAATAATTAAAAGAAAATTAAGCAGAAGGCTAAAATATTTCCTTAAGGCCGCTCTACTCACAAAGATAAGGTTTTATTTGAATAAAATAAAATATTTAAAAACAAATAAAATTTTTACAGGGCCTTAACCTTCAGGTCGTTACATGACTTTCGCGCATTAATGATTTTAGTAAGTACGGCCACGTTCTAGGTGCCCAACATTTCCGTTGGATTTACTCATAAACACAGTTCTAAATATCAGAGTTAAATTAAACTTTCGTGGAATAAATAAAACATCAATCATTCGTTACAAAACATTTGAACTTGTCTTTAAAAACACAACATAAAAATATCTTATTTAAACATCATGACAAATCTTTAGGTCCCGGCTTCTTCAGTTCCTACCATGTGTCTCTCAAGTCAGCTGCTTCAGTCTATTTACCTGCGTGCATACAAAAAGTCAGCTACGCTGAGTGAGTTCTAGCTAATCAATTAACATACTTACATACACATACTCGTGCCCGAAGGTACGTATTACATACTTAACCTGTTTATGATTCTTCCACACACGCACACACACACATATATATATATACACGTTCATTCTTTCATACTTTCTTTCTTTACCATACACAGTACGTCCATAACTATTCTTTCATTATAAAGAGCATTTCTCCCTACATTCCTCGGATATTATTAGGGTCCGGTACCCTCCATCCTTGGATATTATTAGGGATCGGTACCCTTCCTTCCATGAAACCATACTTTCATTTCATACGTACCCTACTTTATCATTCATACATAATTTATACTCAATTACATATTCTAACACTTACCTTCCTTGGCGATATGTGCAAAATCTGAAGACCGTTCACGTAACGACGAGCATTCAATCATAACCTCGATAACTATGACACATATCATATATGGCATACACTTACCATTTAAGGTAAGTGTATAAACTATTCATATCAAGTATGCACACAGCCCTCAAAACATAACAAGGGAATGGGGCTAGAAACTCACCTGTAGGCAATTCCTTTCCGAATTTACTGTTATGCCCTTCTTGGGCAGTGCACGGCTAACTACGTATTAATCATAATATCAATTAACTACTTCTAGCTATACCATACATCTAGTTACTGTAACCCTTAGCTACAGTGGTGGTTCGGGGGCAGCGCTCCTGGCAGCGGGGTTCTAGGGGCGGCAGCCCCTACCGGGTCCACGGGGCAGAGCCCCTAGCTGGGGTTAAGCTGTAGAAAACTGAAGTTCAATTATTTAAACAAATCGAATCTTCTTTTTAAACGTTACCATTTATTATTAATTCCTTACTTATTCATATCTTAATCATCATATAAGTTCATATCTATCGTTTACGTACGTATACGTTGTTGATCTTTCGTTTATTTTGAAAAAATCATTTTCACGTATAACTCCAACTGACGCATAAGCTGTTCCAGCGCATAAGTCATTCTTCCAGCATTTAAGTTGTTTGCGTAAACGTTGCTATACATATGCACTGCTATAAGTATACGGATATACATACACACTACTACACATATGCGCTGCTATACATATACGGATATAAATTCACGTTGCTGTACATATACGGATATACATACACGCTGCTACACATATGCGCTGCTATACATATACGGATATAAATTCACGCTGCTGTACATATACAAATATACATACACGCTGCTACACATATGCGCTGCTGTACATATACGAATATACATACACGCTGCTACACATATGCGCTGCTATACATATACAGATATGCATACACGCTGCTACACATATGCGCTGCAATACATACACAGATATACATACACGCTGCTACACATATGAGTTGCTATACATATACGGATATACATACACGCTGCTACACACATGTGTATTTTTTGTGAGAAAAATCACAACATGGGATCATATTGACTAGTAACGTCGTATGCTACACTTCTATTTCGAATTTAGTATGCACATAATATAATGATGATTGCAAATAATTGTCCAATTTAACTATACACAAATCTTTCAGCAGATTTACGATACTTTTAAGGTTCATTTAAGCACAAATCTTATATTGACCCTGTCACACCCCAACCTACGACGGAAATGCTGGGGCAAACTGATTGCTCACAGCTTTTCAAAGGTTATTATTATGCAATAATAAATGTGACAATATCAATTAAGTTAATTAAGTAATAAAAAAACTTCAAATACAAAATCCATATTTCAAATAAATAAGACAATACAAATGTATCAAAGTCTATAAATTTGTTTATTATCTCTAGCATGCAATCCTAAGTTTTTCTTCCAAACCAGCTTGAATATCAAATGATAACCTGCATATGCGTTGAAAATAGAATTGTTTTGTCAACACAAGGTTGAGTGAGCAACACACCAGTTAAAATGTTCATATAGAAAATAAGTATTTGCAACAAGTCATATGAGAATAGCAAATTAACCGAATGAGCAAGTATAACTGAGATGTCGAGAAGCACAAAGCTATAACGACTGGCGTATGATCATAATAGACTGAGATTATGTTGGACCTCTCTGAATGCGGAAGCATACAAAGCAAAAAGCACATAAACAAGTAAGGTATAAGTTGTTAACACATAGGACAAATTTGCATTTTGTGTATAAGTATATATGAGAAATATATTTACGCATATGTCCCCAAAACGTGAAAAACGAGTAAAAAGAGGGGAATGTGGTACTCACCTCGAAGATGAACAAATGATGATTTAGATAACGAGAAGACGTGAAAGGTCACACGCGGACATTAAAGCCTAAGAGAGTAAAGGATAGGCTTAAGTAAAGATTTAAGATCAATTACAATAACTATATAATTAATAATCAACAGATATTATAAAAAATATAATATAAATAAAAGGATATATAATATAAACCATTATTTTAATTTATGAAACCATACTTAATATAATATTATTTGTAGTTCTTTTTTTATAAAAGATATATAAAAATTAGTTTATTTGATCTTAATATATATTAAAACACTTGTATTTAGATTATCATATACTTATATATATATATGTATATGTATATATATGTATATATATAATTATACGTATACATTAATACATATACACATGAACGAAAACATGAGTTAAACGAGTATTACAAACCGGTTTTAATAAGAAAATCTTTATTAGTTATTATCACTATTAATTTAAAGATTAAATGGTTAAAAAGAAATAAAACGAAGAAAACCAAAAGAAACAGGGGTGGCAGGGAGTCAAACCCACGGCATCAGCCCCCACAAACGCATATGTTAACCAGCTGGCCCAAGGGTGACATCATTAGTGATTGGTTTCCAAAATTAATATACGGAAGCAGATAAAAACAAAATTGATTAAGAACCCTAGCTATTAGATTTGATTAATCTGTGTACAATAGATCAAAACCAGTTTAGGGCTATTGATCTATACTATAACGCGATCTAAACCATGTATTTAAATACCTTGATCGACGTCCAGATATGTGCCAATTTAAAAGATCAGAGCCGGCCAAAACGAAAACCGAAACACGCGATTTACATCAACGAAAAACAAATAAGTTATAGGGTTAATAACGGCAATGCTTATATGATGCTAACTGTACCTTTAATTTAGTTATAACTATTGTTTATATAGATAATCGAATTTAGGGTTTGATTAAATTATTTTTGGGAGATTTGAACAAGGAGGTCTTAAATTATCAATTATACGCGTCATGGAGCCGAATATACAACGAATATGCTTATTTCCGTTTTGATCGTCAATTGAGGGATACGGGTCGCGCTAAGGGTAATTGGGTCGGGTTCGGTGCTGGTCCAACCAGGTTAGTTGGTTCGACTTGGGTTTTGAATTTAAAATAGTATAAATATTACTATTATTTAAATAGAATTTGCAAACAGACCCCTATGCTTTGAGTGTGAAATCAAAAGTAGGTAAATGTTTTAGTTTAGGGTGAAAATTATCAAATCTTGTAAGTTAAATTATTAAATAATGAGGGAAAAATTAAAAAAATTACCCAAATCATTAACATGGGTCGGGTTATTTAGTAAAATATAAATCCGGTAAGCCGGAGTTGTTACAATCTCCCTACTTTAGGGAATTTCGTTCCGAAATTAAGAAATACTATAGCAACAAAAATAAAAATACATAATACGGAACTTTAAATAGTTGAAGTAACGCTCCAAATGAAAATCCGATAAGGGCACTTATATATAGGATGTACCAGCGGCGTATCCACCATGTCCTTATCATCTTTACATTTTTACCGTTATCTCAACTACTTACGGTTCTATTTATGACACACAACTGTTCGGATCATGATTTCCATGCGAGGATTTTGGTAATTATGTATGCATCCATAATTACTTAGATCGTCGGATGGTCCACATGACTCGTCCCATTGTGTGGGTTACATTTGTTTAAGTAAAACATGATTTTTGAGGGAACATAGTTTTAAATTAGAAAATATCAATGTTTAAAATGATTCCAAAAGTTGCTATGGAATTTTATTAAGACATCACAAAAATATAAGTATTTGAAAAAGTCATCACTCATGAAGGTAAATAAATAAGATAAGAGTAAATGTTAATAAACAACCTATTGAACCAAAAAGGGACTTTATTCATAAGATAGATTAAAGTTCAAATGAAAAATAATCCAAGGCCATAAAGAGGCGTTTCAACACGTAACTAGAGACAGAAAAAATAAATTAAGATAGATAAAGGGAACGGAAAAGGTCTTCATGATCGTTGACTAGTTTAGTAGATTTGACTTGGAGCACCATGAGGAGTTGCAGGAGTAGTAGCAGTTGAGGTAGATTGGCTTGGAATAGCTTGAATAGGTTGAGCTTGCATAGAAGGGGCTTGAGCAAAGTATGCTTGGTACACTTGAGCTCGGGGGTGCGGAGCTTGATAGTATTGGGTTTGGCATGGTTGACTTGGATTGATGGGAGGAACTTGAAGAACATAAGTTGGTTGAGTCATAACTTGGTGAGCATGGGTAAAGTAGCCGGGTGTAGTCATGGATTGGGCTTGATGGGCAAGAATGAGTTGAGGGCACATATCACGAAGATGGTTTGGGTCTCCACAATAATAGAAGCATGGTTAAAAGGAGCACCGGGTTGAGCAAGTGAGGTGGCTTGTACGCTAGGTGGTATACGACAAGTATTAGCAAGGTGGCCATAAATGTTGCATTGGGTACAAAATCGGCAAGTGGTTTGGGGAGAGTGATGAAAGCCACACTTAGCACATAGGGGATGAGGACCAAGGTAAGTCTTCTTGTTTGGGGAAGTATGGTTTTAGTTAGGAGGAGGTTGGTTATTGGGTTGGTTAATGGCATAGGCTTTACGCTTGTTGGTGTGGTTGTTGCGGTGATTGTTGTAGGAAGGCTTAGTCTCAGCTTCAGCATCAGAAGAGGAGTCAGTTTTAGTCCTGTCGGGAGTATGCTTGGAATCCTTGCAATACAAGGTTCCATCCCTAACATGACTATCGGTGACAGAGGCAGCTAGGTCCATCGCCTCACCAATGTTTAACGGGTCACGACTAATAATGGCACCACGGAAAATGATCAGAAGACCGCAAATGTACTTCTGAATACCGCGAGTCTCGGGGGTTACCAAATGGGGCACAATACGACTGAGCTCGCGAAACCGGTTAGAGTAGGCAAAGTTATCCACACTAATCTGCTTAAGTTCCCATAATTCGGCATCAAGTCTCTGCAGCTAATTTTCCTAGAAAAATTCCTTCTTCATTGCTTCCTTAAGTTCCTCCCAAGGCATGGATATAACCAAGTCAGAACCTTGGTCATTCCTCAGGGCATTCCACCAGATGACAGCTCGACCCTCGAACTTGCTCGAGGCGAACTTAGTCCGTTTTGCCTCCGGACATTCACAGTGGATGAAAATATTTTCCATCTCTTCAAACCATTGCAGCAATTTGGTAGCGTTTTCCTCACCAAGAAAGGATGAGGGTTTAGTGCTCAGGTGTGACATCCCACGTCGGTTGGGAAGAAGAACTAAGCCTTCTTTATAAGGAGGTGGATACATTCCCCATCATAACGCGTTTTGGGCGCTTAATGGTAGTGGATGAGAGGAGATCTCCACAGTTAAGCGTGCTCAGGTGGGAGAAGTATGAGGATGGGTGACCACCTGGGCAACCAAAAGCAAATCCGTGAGGCGATCGTGGTACGTCCCGGCCAAAGCGGACAATATTATGATGCGGTGGTAACTAGGTTGTTACAAATGGTATCAGATCCAGGGCCGGACCGGTGGTGCCAGATCCCGCGAGGACGCTGGACCCCTAAGGGGGGTGGATTTTGACATCCCACATCGGTTGGGAAGGAGAACTAAGCCTTCTTTATAAGGAGGTGGATATCTTCCCCATCATAACGCGTTATGGGCGCTTAATGATAGTGGATGAGAGGAGAACTCCACAGTTAAGCGTGCTCAGATGGGAGAAGTATGAGGATGGGTGACCACCTGGGCAACCAAAAGCAAATCCGTGAGGCGATGGTGGTACGTCTCGGCCAAAACGGACAATATTATGATGCGGTGGTAGCTGGGTTGTTACATTTAGTGGCATACACAATGTGCTACTAAAATCATAATTCAGTGCCACTAAAACTACGTGCCACTAAAAGTGGGTTATAAGAAATGACGGCATACACAAAATGCCACTAAAAACATAAATTAGTGGCACAAAATCTTAATATCATTAAAATTGTATGCCATTAAATGGCTTTTTTTTGTAGTAGGTTCGACAGCTTAGGAGCTACTTCTACAATATATGTGGAGAGTATTTCTAGAGCAAATGAGAGCACTTTTAGAGAAAGGGTATGTATTTTGTGACTGAGGTCGAAAATAATAATACCTTAACCAAGTCCTTTTTATAGTTAGAAATTATTGTTCATGCTGATTTATAGCCAGCTCACTCTTTGGAACGAGTAGGTCTTATCTGCCCTTTCTATGTTGCAAGTCTAGTAAAGATAAAGATAGTTGATCCACGGAAGTTATTGTTCATGTCACATCACGAGATGTTGAAGTGCGGACATGTCGAAGCGCTAAAGTAGAAGTGTTACTTCTACTTTAGCTTCAGTGATCGAGCTACCCCCATTGTCAATCCCTCAGACGAATAGAGTTTTACTGCGTGGCGCGTGACATATCAAGAGTTAGCCATGTGTCATACCGAACATCCATTTAATAATGAAAATCATCGTTTAATATTGCTCATCATCAATGAAAAAAATACAGTTACAATATAATTTGTTTTTGAGGAAGTGTAAACCAAGTGTAACACTTAAAACCAGAGTGGGCAACTGGGAGCCAAAACATAACAATTCATGAAAACCCTAAACATTCTTCTATGCTTGATGAAATCCATGAAACCATGATTCAATCCTAATATCTGATGTGCACCTAAGTGACCTGAAAAAGACATGCTAAAAAGTTTCAATACAACGGTTGGTGAGTTCACACTTCACATGTTTGTAACTAAAAACAAGTTCTTTAGTGCAAATAATGTAAAACGAGTTTTATCACTAGTATTATACTCTAGTTATCATGATACATTAGTGTGGGTTCCCATTGCGACCGAAGCTGACATGTGTTTGTTTGTGTGCCTCCCGCCAAGCCTTTCCCGAACTTCATAATGTGTTTAGGTCATTGTTACAGAAGTCGCTACAAACTAAAAGCCATTTGGTGACATACATCAAACTGTAAAAAAAAAAAACCAATAAAGTGGCATTAAAGAATCTTGTTGAGTGGCACACACAAAAAAGCGCTACATTAAATCATTAAATCTTTTTAGTTAAACTTTTTTCGTCTGCCACTACAAGCTTTTGGAGTTTTAATGACACTTTTTTCATTTTCCACTACAACTTTTAGGCTTTTAGCGGCACTTCTTTCATATACCACTACAAACTTTTAGAGTTTAGTGGAATTTTTTTCGTCTGCCACTGACTTTTGAACTTTTAGTGGCACTTTTCTTTCATTTGACACTATACTTTCTAGGCGTTTAGTGACACTTTTTTTACTACCACTAGAAGCATATGAGTTTTTAGTGGCACTTTTTTTCGTCTACCTTTACAAACCTTTTGGGCTTTTTAGCACTTATTTTGTATGTTATTATAAATTTATGGGCTTTTAGTGACACAAACAAAATATCACTAACTTAGATTAATAAATTGAAATAAGTATTTATTTACAATATAAAATAAAATTAAACCCTAAAGTTTTCAATATCAACAAAACTAACAAAAAATAAATTAAGAAAGACATCACGTGAGCGGTCAGTTTGTGTAACAACTCGGGTTTTTTTATATTAATATTAATTAATCATAACCCGAACCATTTTTATATTCGGAAAATTATCCAAGAAAAATATCGCGTTATTCGAGATAATATTATATTATTAATAATTGATATTATATTTAGTAAATATATATATAGGGAAGGGTTATCCTAAAAATAAGTAGTTTCCTAAGAAGACTAAGAATAAATCATAGTCACTAGGTCATGTTAATCAACGGTTAAGATTTAAAATTATCAATAACCGAAATAGTTTTCTAGAATTACTCTTTCGCCATTATAAATTACATAGTTTCTTAGAATTGTTTTTTCACCATATGTTGTAATTCCAAATGTCAAAAATCTATTGGTTCTTACCATTCCTAGGAAATTCTTTCTTTTTATTTGAACCCTTTTCTATATATATATATAAACAACTTTGATTTATATTCATTTTTAACCCAATTTAAACTTTAACCTATTATTGTCTCCATCTCTAAACTCTAAGGATCAAAGGGCAAATATCTAACATTTTGACCCAAAAAAAGTTTACCTAAACCAAACCCGTTTACAAAACCCTGACCCGAGTCCAATCTTGAGCAATACGTTTGTTAATTCTGGAATTGATCTATGGTTATTAATCTTCTTACCTTAATCGGCCTAACCGACGAGTTAATTAGAAAAAAACGATCAAATGTGACGCGTAATGTCTAGTATATGAAACCATCTATAATATAACGATGACCATTACTCAATTAAACCTACAGGAACAACCCTCTATGTGTCGAAAACAGTAACCCTCAAACCAATTGAATTTACATAATCGTTTGTTAAGTCGTTCGTGGCTGTACCTGGCCGCCATCTGTCTGCCTCAATTAACCATCATAAAAGCATAGTTTAAGGTAATTTGTTTTTGTACAATGGTCGTCTCTGATTGATAAACGAAAGCCCCAATGTTAATTAATCACTCAATGAACAGATTCATCGATTGATGATCCTAGGGTTTGTAGTAGGAACTATTAACCTGTCTGTTTATTTATATATTTTCAGTTAGTGTTTATATGGAAAGGCTGGGTGGATAAGTTGGCTTTGGCACCTTGTATGATTCATGGGAAACGACTGTCGGCGCGGGTTCGAGCCCTGACAGTCCGTCTTTGTAGCGTTTTTTATTCTTTTGTTGTTTTTAATTTATTAATCATTTTATCAATTTGTATAATAAATTATTTATTATTATAAATATCATAATTAATCTGAATTTTATTAAAATCAACATATTAACTAATTATGTTTTAGAATCTTGGTTAAAATAATATATATTTGTATATACATATATATATAGAAAATGGTTCAAATAAAAAGAAAGAGTTTCATAGGAATGGTAAGAACCAATATAATTTCGACATTTGGCATTGCAACTTATGGTGAAAGAATTATTTTAGGAAACAATGTCGGTTATAATGCTGAAAGAGTAATTCTAGGAAACTATGACGGTTTTTGGTAATTTTAAATCTCAACCATTGATTGATATGATCCAATGGCTATAATTTATTTTTAGTCTTCCTATGAAACTACTTGTTTTTAGGATAACATTCCCCTATATATATATACATACATATATATATATATGGGTGACTTATAATAAAAAGAAATAGTTTCCTAAGATGAGTAAGAATAAATCTAAGCCCTTGAATCTATGATCTAGTGGTTGAGATTGGTAGTTTTTAAAATACAAAATAGTTTCCTAGGATCTAGGATTTATGCTAAATAGTTTCTTAACTCTAAATTTTATGTTATTCCTACTCTTCCTACAAAACTATGTCTTTTATTTTTACCCTTTTCTACATATATATATATATATATATATATATATATGTATATGATTGATTTCTTTTGAGAACCGCTTTGAGTTTTAAGAACTCGAAAGAACTCAACGTAACAAACTTTTTTTTTGAATTTTTTACACATGTGTAATACGTAAGTGTAAGTAATGTACAAAAAATTACAATATTTTTTTTACACACCGACTCGACTTATTACACATGTGTAACTAACATTTAAACTTGTGTAATTATCAAAAATACTTATTCTCTCTCCTGATTAATTTTTTTAATTAAATTTTATCTCAGCCTCATATTTCATATCATTTAATTAAATGTGGTCCAAAATTCAGTTCTTAATGTTCTTACAACTCATCAAGTTCTCAAATTATCCCTCCCCTATATATATATATATATATAGAGATAGAGGGTGCAGTTACTGTACGTTAATGCCTTAACGTACGGTAGGTATGCGAGATGCTCAAAGGCAAAAAAACAAAGGCAAAAACCTTAAACGCTCACAAAAACTTAAACGCTCAGCCAAAAACCTTAAACGCTCAAAAACGGTCTTCGTGAAAAAGGTGAAAAATGATCGATTAACCATCCAAAACTGTTTTTTTGGGTGAACCAATGATTGATTGGATATGTATTGATGATTCTGAGATGTTTGGATGTGATTTCATGGATCGATTCGTGAAAATATGGATTCGCGTACGTATTTTACGTTAAGACATTATTGTATTGGATCTTTTCACTATATATGTATGTATGTATGTATGTATGTATGTATGCATGCATGCATGCACGCACGCACGTACGTACGCACGTATGTATATATATCATTATTATTTTAAAAATTGATAAAGGTTTTTATAATAAAAAGTTTAATAAGATTTTAAGTTAATATATATAGTATAATCTTATTAGTTGAAAAGAAGATCTAAGCAAGAAACCCCATGAAAAAGTTTCAGGTTTGTATGTTCATGCTTTGATTTATATACACATTATGTAGATCAGTGTGAGACAAAAACCTTTAGATCAGTGTGAGATAAAAAGAAAAGTTTCAAGTGTATGTTCATGCTTTGATTTATATATTTATTTGTTTTTGTTTGTATGTTCATGATTGAAGGTGATGTGGAGGACATCATGGCTGAACTTGAAGAAAATAGAAGAAAAATTATAAACTAAAGATGCAAAAGAACAGATCGTATGTTGTACAAACTCTCATTGCGTGTAATATTAATGAAATGTTACCTTTACCACGCTGCATACACCAACAATCAAGTTCACAAGGCATTGAGTATATGACTAGTTTGCGTGACCGGATACATAGTCAACTAATTTCAAATTATTGAAATTAAATTTGTACGCAAAAACATGAATTTGTATTTGGATTTTAGTATATTTCCATGTATTTTGAAGGATTTATGTGTAATTTGGATTTTCAATGATGTTTCTATTTCCATTTTATAAATATTTATCGTTCTGTACAGTCATTCAAAGCAAACATATATATTTCATTTAACACGAAATAGTTCAGAGGGGTAAAATAGTCATTCTGCATAGTCATTCAGAGGTTCAACCAAACAACACTTTCTGGTTCAGACTATCTTAATCATTCAGACCCCTTATTGATTTAGCACTTAATGGTTCAACACTTGCCAAATAACTCCTTATTTACTCAAATAAACATATAAAAGACCTAAATCTTTCAAAAACTTTAAAACTAGATAATAAACATATTCCAATATTTATCATTTAAATGCTACACCTATTATTTGCCAGATATTTTCCAAGAAAACCCATAAACACTACTTTAGTCCACTTTAGGTGGTTGAATTATACATTAAAACTAATAAGTCCATTATATAACTATAGTATTAAATACATTATGCTTCTAAGATGAATAAGATATGCTAAATTAAATCAACCTACCTTTTTTTGCAGCATGTCACTTTGTCATCATCAGAACTCTCTCATCAAAATCAATACTATCTAGTCTATTGCTACAACGAGTATAGCAAACAATAACAGTATGGAGGTTCAGGAGTATGTGCCTGATCAGAGCTTCCTAACCTCTGAGAATCAAAGAAAACATGACCGGTTAGTCTCACCATAGGAGGGAGCCTCCTACGATCAACCTCCGGCATGAGAATAAGTGATATGATACAATAAAGAGATTGTAGGAGTATGAAGAAAGAGTAGTGAGAAAATAAAGTGAATGAGAATAATCATACCTTTGGCTAGGATGTTCCTTTTATAGACAGTTGGAAGCTTCTTTGGGAGAAACTTAAGCTTCTTAAGGGGAAAAGGTCAACACAACTTTCACCTTATGCAGACTGGGTGTATTCCATTTTCGTACAACCTTTGTTTAGCACCTTATTTGTCCTGTTGCTACTTTTACTTTATGGCAGTCATGACTTTTGGCAGTTACGACTTTTTCTGCCATTTACTGTAGCAGGAGCTTTCTGGTCAACTTAGGAATCTTGCTCTCCAAGTTTCGAGCTTCCCTGCCTGGCATTTATTCCTAAGTTTCTTGAGCTTATGAGCTTCGGCTTGTGGGTGGGTAAGGTTACGCATGTCATATGCCCCCCATTCAGAAGTTTTCAGATTGCAATGATGAATGCTTGTGACTCAACTCTCTTTTTTGTTTATGATGTTCCCCCGGTTGTTCAATGCTTTTGGGCTCAGCAGCATGCCTCTTCATAGACCAAAGCATTACCCATTTTGCTGTTTTGGGCTTGTTATGAGAAAGCCCAAAAGCTGGAAAATGCTTCTTATCTTGTGGTCGAGAAAATAGAAGCTAATGGCCTTAAGTTTCCGTGATGAAACTTAGGATGGAAGTTGAAAGCTTCTCGTAGTGACATATAGGTTATTATTATGATTTTCAATTTGATGGATGCTCACTATTGTATCTGAGTGATTTGACTCCTGCGCCAAGAGGTTATTACTTAACTTACTTTTACAGCTAACCCTAGTTTGATCCCAACCTTCACCCTGTCCCTATCCTTGGGGATTTAAAAATTCAAAAAAATCTCCTTATAACTCAAAGGACCGCCATTTAAGTCACTCCCCACCTTTTTCTCCTATTAACCTTCTGTTTTTACATCCTGTATCCGACGGGTTCTATTATGTTCTTTTATTTTATCAAAGATTAAAAACCGTTTTTTTCTCATCTTTCAATAATGTGTTCAATGGGAGATATGGAAACTTAGTTCTCAAAATTGACCCAAATGAAGCTCGATCATTTTTGTTCCAATTACGAGATTGGGACTGATATTCAACCGGAGTTAACTTCCATTCCCGTTCCCGGTTATCCCTATGGCAAATTTTTCTTTCCATCCTATACTTTGATCAGTTTAATCTTCAATACCCTTTTACTAAGTTCTTTGTTAGTGTTTTGAAGCATCAGAATGATTTTCTTGGTTAATTGGCCCAGGTTGGAGTTGCTCAGATACTACATTTTGAGGTCATATGCCATTCTATTGGATGTGAGCCCACTATTTCGATGTATCAAAGGTTTTTCCAATTGACTAAGAACAAATACTGGTTTACCTTCGAGAAGACTCATTGTGAATAAGAGAGCTTGTTTGAACAGATACGAATCAATTCATATCGTTATACATACGGATCTATTTCTTCATATGTTAAAAGTGAGTGAACAAAGTGTGTGTGTGGGTTGAGAGGGAAATTTGGCTGAGTAACGACACACATAAATAATAATAAACACACTTGTTAATCAACGTTTCAGGATACATCTATATATAAAAGACGAAGTCCATTCGTTATACATGTTATAACGAATGGGACTCATTTGTCTTCATTCCATACTTTAACTTAATAGTATAACGAATGACTCATTCGTTATACCTCATTCGTTAACATTCCATAACGAATGGTACAATAACAAATAACGATTAGGCTCATTCGTTAAACATCCTTTACAAATGTCTAATAAAGAAAACATATGAGTTCATTCTTTAAACATCCTTAAAGAATGAACACGATTACATACGTATGGACTGGTGTAAAGACCAAAATGCCCTTTCATAGTAATACCATAAATTACAATAAATTCAAATACTGAGATGACTAAATCAATGCACTAACAAACTCCCCCTCGTCTCGTGCTCTTTGTCTTTAATTAGCTGGACCTCTTAGTCTTATAGTCTGCGCAACTATGAACTCCAAATGCGTTGCAAACACGAACGACACGTTGGAATTGCATAGCTCGTTCAAAATCTTTACTATCAGCAAATCGGATCTCATTCTTGAACAACACATCATTATCCGACTCCGACAAATTAATGAGCCACATCAGATTGATCACACGTATAAACTCAGTCTTCAATCCCGTACCGAGTACTATAACGGCTTCACCGGTGCGATTGTCGTAATAACAACTATTGAATGTCTTGTAAAGAATCTGTGGAAACGTCTTTACCACCTTCTCCCTCAATACCAGCTTCCTCCAACCTGTTCTCAGATCGATCTCGTCAAAATACTTTCTTGTTGGAACAAGTGTCTTGAAAAATTTAAAACCATGATTAACCTCAAAAAACAGATGTTAATGGAACCATCCAGCCATTTGATTGCCACCATAATTCATGAACTACCGGTTTGCTAACGTTCGTACATCCCACCTCGGCAATGTGAGAACATCGGTGATGTATTGGTAGTACTGAACACCGTGCTCCCTCTTAATTATGCATACCTTAAGGTCAGAACCGTAAAGCCACGATACAACATCACCTATGGTGAGCCGTTGCATACGCTTTAGCTTATTTCTGGTTTTCTTTATCAGCATACCGATAAACCCTAAAAAGTTTAAAAAGACGGGCTTTGTTTCGTACCTCAAACATGCCCTCGAAAGTAGGATCTTTCGAATATGCAAAATCTTTCAAACCCGATCCACCTTCAAATACTTTCTCTTTCGTTTTCTTTTTCTTCTGAAAATGCTCTTCAACAGCTTGTATATGTTCTTTGGTAAAGAATGGAATACCCTGATCAACATTGGTACGAGTGTATAGATCAGGATACTACTCTGCTGTCACATCTTCTACCCCGACATCTTCATAAATAAATGGCGTATCCCGGGATGGAATACTCGTGTCAAATATAAACTCGTCATCATAATCACTTCGACATCCTCCTCGTTCTCCAACGCGTCCAATTCCTAGTCATTCAAACCCAAAAAAAACGAGATTTGATCTCGAGATAAGGCATAGTCCACGAACTCTCCTTCCTCGATCTCATGAGCGTTAGCTGTACTCATGGCAAATCCACACTCGTTGTCCATAATTAAAATAGTGTTGGCTTTGATCGACTCAATTGGTTTCATGTTAGTAGTATCTTGATATACTACCAACTATCGATCATTGCCCTCGGTTTCAACACCACCAGCAGATGTACTCGCATGTTGTTTCTGCTTACTACCATCTATACCTGCATCAGGGTCTTTCTCGTCATCATTAGAATTCAACTTCTTCAACATATCGTCTTTGTACGTTAGTTGAAGAATAATGTTTTCATGCTCTTCTAACTTCCCCCCTAAGCAGCAACAATGGCATGAAGCTCACGATTCTCTTTTTGACAATAAGAGATGCGGGTCACCATTCTTCGTTGATCCATTCTCCTTTGATCTTGCAATTGACAATCAGTAGCCATTTGACTTTCCTAGAGGTGGATCAAGCTTAACAACATATCCATTTGTTGTGGAACAGTCAAAGAATGAAATGAGGTAGGCACTGGCTGCACTGGACCTTGAGGACGACTAAACCTCATAAATAATAGAGCCGACAACTGCGTAGGCATCATCGTTGGTGCAGGACTTTTAGCATTCGTAGTGATATGAGAGGTCATCATAGGAGACAATATCGATTGAGTAATCGACGCGAATCTTGGATCATATGATGCCGTCGTCTTAAGTGTAATAGCCGGGGTACTAACAGCAGTAGATACCACCGGTATTTGTTGAGGAATCGACGACCTTGTTTCGAAAGGACTAATCTCCACACCGCTACCTATGTGAACTCTCCTCTTCTTGGGTTGTTCAGTCATGGTTGCTTTACCCTTTCTTTTGCGTTATGCAGCCGTAAAACTTGTTGCCTCAACTTGTTTACCACCACCATCTCCCCCATTTCCTCAATTACCTCAGTCACTATAACAACTAGAGTTTCAAACTAATATTCTATAACCATTACCCGACCCGCTTTTATTGTCGGGAAATTTTCATAGCGCGTTATTCGAGTATTCATTATTTTATTAATACTTCTTATAATATTTACTTAATATATATTTTAAAACTTTTAAAAATGTTGCATTTTCAACCCACAACTAAACTTTAACCCTTTATGTGTCTATCTTCAAACCTTGAGGGCTGAAAATAAATTTTCTATAATAACCCATCTTCAAATCTTGACTAACCTTTTACCCATGATCCAAACCCCGAACCCGCTTACCCAAACGTTATTCTTGGACCACAATCTTCTCATAAACATGGAAATTGATCGATGATTATCATTATACATATCAAATTCGTCATTGCCGACACTAGGAATTAGGAAACAGATCATTTGTGATTCATATTACTTAATATAACGAACCATCATAACTCGTTTAAGGTTTTGAGAATATAACGACCATAATAATGCAATTAATCGAGCATACACAACCCTTGCTATATTGTATTGGTTTTGTTTAATTCTCAATTGGCAACTTAGAACAATTGGTTGGGTGTGGGTTTTATGTGTGGGTGGTCACGGGTTCGAATCTGGACGGCCCCGTTTTACTCTTTTAATTTTTGTTCTAAAGCTTTTAAATGATCTTTTATAAATTATTGTAACTAGTATTAAATATAAAGTAAATGGTATTTTATCAAATCGACGTTAGAACGTTAAGGTGTCTTGTAAATTAATCTCGTTACTAGTTTTCGTGTGTGTGTATGTGTATATATATATATATATTTGTATATATATGTAAGTATATTAAATAAATTGTAATAATAATCATCATTACTTTATTAAAAACCCGACACCATTATTGGTGTATTCTCGTTGTTGGACGTTTTCATAAATTTGTTTATATTAATTTTATATATGTATATTATATATTCTAACAAAAGTAATAAATAGATTTTCCTTAAAAGATTTAAACAAAATATTTACTTATATCATAGTACATCCTATATATAAGTATCTACACGTTATTATAATTATTTTATTTATTTATTTAGATATTATTTTTATAAGCAAATCTTATATTTTAATTATTTAAATTATTCACATATATATATTTTTTATCGTGGGTAATTATTGGTGAATTTATATATAATTAGTAATGACTAATCATATTGTTTTCAAAATAACAAATGATCCGTAAAGATCTATCGTTCAATCAATAAACGTGATAATCTTAAACATAACTTAAATCATATCGAAATCTTAAATCATTTAAACTGTGTTATATCTTTTATACTTAATTTATACTGTATTATATTTAATTAGGAATCCTTAACAGTGAATCCCGAGGGGTTTAACTGCTCTCATCCTCACTTTTACTTCATTCATTTAATCAGGTGAGTAATCACTCCCCTATTTTACTTGTTTTCAAATGTTTTGGGGACACTTGCGTACCATTTATCATATTATTTATCTTATTATTTCTCAAACACAAACTGTGATCTTTGTGATGTGTATCAATTGAGTGATTGTCTGTTACTTGCTATTTGCTTACTTTCTTACTTGAATCGCATTTGGAGAGGTCCAACATAATCTCATTATAGTATTATCATATGACCGTCGTAGTGGCCGGAGCCCGATCGCATTGGCAATGGTTTCACCGACACCTCATTTTTTTTGTAACCAATGCCCATTCGCATGGCAACGGTTTAGCCCTTTCTTTATGGTTGATTGTTTATGTATGTGCTATGGTTTAATTGTTTATACTCACAGATAAAAATTTTGCCTATTTTTATTCACTTATATCATTATATATTATTACCATTTTTGTTTGTGTCAAAACTGGTGATCTACTCACTTAACATGTGCTGTTGACAAACATATATTTTGTACGCATTTGCAGGTTATATATTTGGATTGCTTATCGAACTGAAGCTCACATATAGATGACTTTAGGATAAAACATATACAAGAGTAGTTGGTTTTGTATCTGTAATTTTCTTTATCTTTTGCTGTATATGAATGTTATTTGATAATAAATAAATTAATTAGATATTGTCGCTTTCATGATAGTAACCTTGTGAGCTGTGACAATCAGTTCAAGCCCCGGAATTTCCGTCGTAGGTTGGGGTGTGAAAGTCACCACCATCATCCCCGTCATTGTTCCCACTTGGTCCATCTGCACGTTCAGAATCAGAATCATCATGGATCCAACGATCATTAGATGGACATTTATAATTAGGCCTTGCCAAATGACCAATTAAACACTTAAACCTTGAATATTCATACTTAGGCCTTGCAAGATGACCATCGATATGTTATTCATAACGAATGAGCTTGATAAATATCATGGTTTGACACTCAATTAGTCAAGGTCAAAATTGAGTTCATTATAATCAATAAAACATGCAGTTTGAAATTGCAATTGGATTGAAAAATAATGAACCGAAGTAAAACTTATAACGCTAGACTCGTAATATCATCGCTAATCAACTTTAATTAGCAGTTATATCAAATTAGCGTGTTGAACTTGTTCATTTGATTAACACAAAGTCGGTCATTTAAATCTCTTAATTAACCCAACAAATGTCTATCATTTTTGACGAAAATGATTTGGTTGTGTTCGTCTATACCTTGTGAACACGAATTGATTGATGAAACATAGTTTAATTAAGGTTAAGATTTCTGGAAAATTTGGAAATAGTTTCGTTTAGGGAGTGTGATAATCGAGGAAGACGAATGAGACCATTCGTCTTCATATGGGGTTTATATAGTGTCAGACTTCCACGCACCCCAAGGCACACGAATGTGCTCATTCATTAATTCAAAATTAACGAATAGCCTTCCATCCGTTAAGTCATTCGTTAAGAAAATTTAACAAATCAACTATAATCATAACGAATAACAAGCTATTCGTCCTTCATTCGTATTCATAATCATAGCGAATGAGATCATTCGTTATTAGACCAACAGAAGTGAATGAACATTAACGAATGGTTACATTCGTTATCAGTTTTCATTGCGAATGACCTTCATTCGTTATCATTTAAGTTAACGAATAGATTCCATTCGTTACAACAGTGTAACGAATGGGGTGTTAAATAGCAAAGTAAAAAATGACATTTCATTTTAACTTTCCAAAGGTTAAATATGTATCAAAAGCCGTGTTTTGATGAACTATACCTTAACGTGTTTAACATGAAAAACACATAAGTTAAAAAGTAATAACTTAAAAACGTGAGAAAATCTTTTTGTATTTTCTTGTTCAAAATTACCCTTTAGCTCGGAAATTGAAAATAAAGTAGAAAAAAAATTAAAAAAAAAACAAAATAATTTTGGATTTTAAATATTTTTGAAATAAAAACAAAAATAAAACTAAGACAAATATGAAATCTATTTTACAAAAGCAATACATATTTTTGTGAGCTGGGCAGAGAATCATATTGACCAAATCGCCCTCCCACCATAGTTTTATATTTTAGCATTGTAGTGACAGGTGTTAAGTCAATCATTGGTATTGTTGTCCATTTAAACTTTTAACAACAAATGTTTTTGTACTTTCAGTGATATGATTAGATTTGTTCAATTAAGCATGAATCATAAGTGCCCCCATTTTTCAGACATAATTGAAATATCTCACACTATGAAGCCTATCATGTATGTCCTTTTCTTTACTAAAAATGATTAGTTGTGACTCATGCAAAAATAACAAATAGAAAATAAACCAGAAGGTTAAAATTTTCCCTTAAGATCTGTATTACTACACGCAGATAAAGTTCCATTTTAACAAAATAAAGTGATAAAATAAGTTGATATTGTACAGGCCTTAACCTCTAGTTTGATACATTGTTTTATAGTATACGCAAAGAAGGTCCAAGACTTGTACGAAACACCAAGAAAATAAAGCATAATACTTAGGCCTTAACCCTCATATCAGTATTCCAATACGCGTAGAGAGTCCAAGACTTAAGCAAAAATAAAGAAAAAGTCAAGTTGAATTTCTTTACAAATTGAAAAGAAAAATAAGCTGAATTTCTTTGCAAAATGATTGCATACACAAACAACAATCTTTAAAACATTTTGAGACTTAAAACAGGCGTTAACCATGCTTAAAGATGTTAAACTACCAGATTCGCCTAGCGTTTATGTTTATATCACTTACTTTTTCTTAATTGCTTGTTTTAAAGCCTACCAATGCACTAATACAATTAGGCACAAATCCTTTTAAGATAATTTCTTACTGGATTTGGGACTAGATGACCAATGTACTATCATCTTCTCTTTTTGCGTCAAAACTCAATTTTTAGGAGCATATTTTTCAATATTTTTGGATTTTATTTCAAATATTTGAATATTTTTGGATTTTATCTATACAAACTAAAAGCACAATACTTTTGTATTTTTACATTTTCTCCCCGAAAAACTAAAATATTAAAGAACACAAAACAAAACAAAAGTGATTATTTGAGCTTTAGGATATCAGCAAGAGTTTTTAAACCATTTAGACCAAGCATAAATTTAAATCTCTTTTTATCAAATGCTTTGGTAAAAAGGTCCGCCTTCTGATAATCCGTGTGCGCATTCTCTATGTTGATTAATTTCTTTTCATAATAGTCATGAAAAAAATGATATCTAATTTCAATATGTTTCGTTTTATAGCGGTGAACGGGGTTCTTCATGATACCAATAGTAGTAAAGTTATCAATAAATATGGAAGTAGTAAGAAACTTCAAACTGTAATCCTACAAGTGATGTTGAATCCATAAAACCTATGAACAACAACTAGAGGCTGCCACGTATTCGGCTTCTACGGTTGAAGTGGAGACCATTGTCTGCTTCTTACACTTCCAGGGAAACCAGCCGGCTTCCTAGAAATTGACAAGCCGTTGTAGTTGACTTGAAGTTGATCTTGCATCTTCCATTACCCGAATCGGGAACGCGATGAGATCAAAACTATCATCCTTAGGATACCATAACGGGATGTCAAGATTACCCCTCAGATAGTGAATTACACGTTTAACCGCCGCCAGATGAGTCACTCGTGGACTTGCTTGATACCTGGCACACAAGAAAACAACAAATATAATATCAGGACGCGACACAGTTAGATACATTAAAGAACCTATTATAGCTTGGTACAGGGTCGGATCAACGTTATCCTCCAATTCGTCCGGTGACAAGTTTTGACCCACGGGAAGAGAAGTAGAAGGGACTCTTCCGGCTGTTATCTTGAATCGGCTCAAGACGTCGTTCACATATATAATATGATGAATGAAAATTCTATATTTAAATTATTGAACCTGCAACCCTAGAAAGAAATTCATCTCCCCCAACGAGCTAATCTCGAACTTGGTCTGCATCGACTTTTCGAAGTCCATACATATCGTTTGTTGAGCCAAATATGACGTCGTCGACATAAATTCGGACAAGGAGAAAATCTTCTCCGGCAGTCTTGTAGAAAAGTGTACAATCCACAATTCTTCGTTTGAAGCCAATATCCATAAGATGGTTAGAAAGCGTGCCGTACCAAGCTCTCGAGTCTTGGTGTAGACCATAAAGAGCCTTGTTTAAATGGTAAACATGGTCTGGATATTCCAGATCTTCAAAACCAGTAGGCTGTTTCACGAACACTTCTTCATGAAGTTCCCCGTTAAGAAACACACTTTTAACGTCCATTTGATATACCTTAATCTTCTTGAAGGCTACATAGGCTTAGAATATGCGTATAGCTTCCCGTCTTGCAACATGAGCATATACTTCAGTGTAATTTACCCCTTCTTGCTGGTGAAACCCTTGCCCGACCAAACGTGCTTTATTCCTTACGATAACCCCACTATCATCCTTTTTACATTTACAAACCCATTTAGTCGGGATAGCTTCTTAACCCGATCAGGTTTATCAATGAGATCCCATACACCCAATCGAATGAATTGTTGCAATTCCTCTTGTATTGCTTCTACCCATGACGAATCTTCAAGTGCCATATGAACACTTATCAGTTCCATTTGAGAAAGAAAGCAAGTGTATATCGCAATACTCATGAGTCCTGATGAATGCATATCAACATAATCACACAATACATTAGAATCACTTGCATTAGAAATATGATGTCGTGTCTGAACACCGGAATCTAAATCACCAATGATGTTGTCCTGAGAATGATACGTATGAATCCGAAGTGTTGGATTTTCAAGAACAACAACATGATTACTTAAATTAGTCAAATATTCTTCAGTTGCAATCTCTTCAACATATGAGATGATTCCCCTACCTCGGGATTTTCAGCAAACGTTACTTAAGAAGAATCAACGAAATGACCATCATCCGATGATATAGAAATTGCATCATATGTTTCAGGATGATCATCATTCATTTCATAATAATAATAATTAGATGCCCTTGGTGTGGGAAACAATTGATCTTCTAAGTAAGCACACATCAAGTCTTCATCCAGGAGATCAACTATGTGAGTAAAAGAATTAAATAAACTCTCATAATTGAACATCCAATCAGGACCCTTGCCGGACAGAGGCGTTGTGTAGCTTTGGCAGTCTACATGGTACCATTCTTCAACACAACCCGAAGAGAAATCATGAACACGTTTCTTAGGCGATGCGTAGACCAAGAAGTAACCCTCAATAGCCTTCTCCTCGAATTTTCCTGCATCAAGTTTTAACATTGTGCAAGGACACCCGAAAGGTTCTAGAAAATTTAAATTCGGTTTGTGGTTGTTCAGAAGCTCGTAACTCTTCTTTTGTAGATTCTTAACCGTCAAAACACTATTGAGCGTGTATCAAGCAGTTTTCACAACCTTATTCCAAAATTGAACAGGAAGCTTTGAATTTGCAAGCAATGTTATTTCTTCTTCAATCAATGTTCGGTTCTTCCGTTCAGCCACAACGTTCTGTTGTGGTTTGTATAAAGCACTATATTCTCGTTGGATTCCTTTTTGAATACAGAAAAAGTCCAATATAGTATTTTTGAACTCTGTACCGTTTTCACTCTAATGTATCTCACCTTATGTTTGTAAAGTGATTCGATCTTGTGATTAAGTTCTGGACTAGAACCGGTGTCTGATCTTTAGAACTTCTAAATAACACCCACGAGTACCTCTAATAGTCATCAGTCACGACTAAGCATTACCAGTCTCCAGCAATACTCGCCTGATTCAGAGGACCAAAAAAATCCATATTTAATCGTTCTAGCGGAGTATCAATGAAATTAAATAACTTTGCCGGGTGCGACTTCTTCTTCTATTTGACCTTCTTGCATAAAACACACTGATTGGTCAACTTGAAATGTTTTAGTGAAACCACATCCACTAAAACATTTTCCATTAGATAGTTCATCTTTCTGACATGAATATGACTCATCCGCTTATGCCACAAAACCGAGTCTTTCTCAAGTGCTTTAGTAATAAAACACGTTTCTATAGATGTAGAAGTCGATACTATAGTACTCATATTTAGTACATAAATATCACTCGACCGAGGAGAACGCATAACAACCATGTCTTTTGGAATGACATATCATGGTTTGAGTATTATGAAATCCTTTTCGGTGAACACGGTGGTGTACTTTTTATCACAAATTTGAGAAACACTCAACAAATTGTGATCCACCTTGTCACAATAATTAACATTTTCTGACACATCTCTTTCTTTCATAATCATGCCCCCTAAATTACCCGCAAATGCTACGTAACCCCTTTGTATATTCTTCACATCGGTTAGTAGACCAATATTGCCGGTGATGTGACAAGAGCATCCACTATCCATGATCCAGTTTTCAACAGATATAGTCTTGGGTAAACTCTGCACATACAAGAAACATGATTAGACCAAAAAGGCACCCTAGGCCTCAGTCGTGGGCACCTCATTCATTTCAACAGAAGGTTTAATCTTAATAGAATCCATATGTGGTTTAGCCACTTGTGAATATGTCGTTGGTCTCTTAGACTTACGTCTCAGATATTCGTCCTTAATCACATTTGTGTTCTCTTTTTTGCAAATTGGTTGGGTGGGAACAAACAATGGATTTAATTTAACTGAAGTTTCATTAACATGAACCACCTTGCATGGATTCACATTGTGAAACATGATGTGGGTCTCGTCAACGTGAGACCCTGGTCTCTTGAGAATCTGCTTAACCACAGGAACCTTTTTGGGTTGTTCCTTGGAAACAAAATGAGCATTCTTCATTTTTCGTGTTCCACAATTCCTTACAATTTGCCCACGTTCGCCACATAAAAACAGGTTCTCATATCAACAAATGCATGTTGTGGTTTGATTGTCGATTTTAAACTTGGTTGACAAGAATCACTTGAGATTTTCACATTATCTTCATCATTAAACATCACAGTATTTTTCTTTTTATAAAAATCTAGGTTTGAACAATTTGAAAAACTTTGTAAAGTGTCGGTTCCAGTAGAACTAACACGCTTTACTGGCTTAATAGTATTTAGATGTTGTTTCAAACTTGGTTTAAGGATAGGCTTGTTTAACGACTTAGATCTTGCGAAAGCTTTCTCAAGATCATGTAAACTAGAGGTCTCGTTTTGAAAAACCCTCTCAATCAATTTAGGTTTGATTAAGTGTAGGGGAATGTCGTTCTCCTCAAAAATTTTGTTTACTTCCTTTAATTTAAACACTCATCCTATGTTTATTTTACTAGTAGAAGGATTAATGAATCGAATTAAATTTTCATCAGAGATCGCTGGTTTCTCTGAGTTCTTTGGTTTAACCTTTGAATTGTTATTCTTAGAGATATTTGAACTATACATGGATTCCTCAAATTTATGAGGCTCACAGAAAATGTGATTTGAATATGGAATATTCTTGGCCTTGTGTACAACTTGAGTTTCAAATACATCTTCGATTACAACCTCTTCATCATTTTTGACAAAAACTTTGTTGCTTTGAGTATGAGAGTTTTGAGGAACAGTTGGTTTGACATGATAATTTTGTGTTGGATTTTCCACATTAATGACTGTCTCAGATTTAGCAATTTTAACAACATTTTCGACTTTCTTAGAAAATTGGTTGTTTATATAGTCATTGAAAATGGTGGAGGAAGCTCTACAAATCCTAACCCATTATTTGAATCCTTTTGTTTACCCGAAACTTAAATAATTTCATTAAAATAAAAGATGAGTTTCTAAATTTACCTAATTTGTTCTTTAACTCAAGAATTTCATTCTCAAGTTCAGTTACTAGTTCTCAGTTTGAGAATCTCTTGGAATTGTATGTCAATGATGGTTAATTTTCTTGAAAGCTTGGCTTTCAGATCATGATTACTACTAGGAAATCCTTCAATTTTGTCCTTAGATTTCTTTTGTAAATTAGATTGTTAGAGCATTATTGTCTAATTCTAGGTCTTATGGGCTTAATCAATCATTATTATATTGTTAAAGGGCTAGAAATGTCAACATTAGAATTCTGTTAAAGAGCCGTATAAGTGATGTGTGAAAAACGTATATAATATTAAAAACCAAGTTTTATCGAATTCACCTAAAAAACCACACAATCGGCAAGTATACCGGTCGCAATGTAGTTAGCAAGTAAGAACAGATATTGAACCTAGGACACTATGGGTAAATTCTAATTATTAAACCTAAAAGATTACTAACATAGACTTTTCTTTTGATTTTAGGAATTCTCTTTTTTATATTACTTAAACTAATAATACTTAACTAAAAATAAATTAACTAAAATTAAAAATAAAACTTTATAAAAATTGGGTTTTAAACAAATATGAGAAACGAATACCTAGGTAATGGAATCCTACTAGTTAAATTAATAGTTAACGAACTCGACTTGGTTGAAAAACAATATCTTAAAAATATGACACTAAAGACCACTAAAGTACGTTATATCAACTCCCGGCCTCACCAATGACACCCTAGAACTCTAATGACATGTGAAGCTTAATTGTTAAAGGTTGGATCACCTCCCGGTCTCACCTTACCTAATAATACTATGGTACCCCGCAACCCAAATCACCTCCCGGTCTCTTCGGATAAAATATATATTAATATAAAGAGGGTAGTTTTAATTAATTTGCACAAAACTTGTATCACAATAATCTAAGGGACCTAGGATAACCCGCTCCCGTGCAATTATTACCCAAACCCGCAAAAGACAAAGATGACACAACACTAAATTGCCTCCCGGCCTCTCTAGTGAAAGAACAATAAAATCTAACAAACTTTTATAAATTATTCCTACGGTTATTTCGACCATAAACCGCAAACGAGTTGAAAACACAAAGTAGACAACCTAGTCATGCATCTAACAATCACCAAAAACAATTAAACACAAGTGGAATAAATATTAAAGTAAGAAACTAGATTCAATTACTCAACAATATTATAACCAAACCAATAAAAAAAACTTTTACCATAATATTAAACCAACCAACGTCAAATAATTATTCATCAAACTATTAATTAACATAGTACTCAACAAAAACCTAGGTAGTGTAAAAGTTTAGTTACTCATAATAAAGAACGACCATCACAAAACAAGAATATACTATGTTTTTATTGTTCATAAAAACAAAAATAAAGTAATTGAGAATGCCTTTTTGTGTTTGGTGTGATGTTGTGTGAGTCCAATCTCCTATCTTTCTCGTTGACTTTGTGCCTCCTCACGTAGCCTTTCTTCAATTTGTAATATGTATATTATATATATTTTTTCTTTTTCGTCAGACCTTTTTTCCAACAAAACATCCACCACCAAATTGTGGTGTATCAGCTTCACGTGACCACCATAAAAAAAACACCACAAAATCCTTGTTTTTTAATATTATAATATGCTTCTCTTTTCCTTCTGTACGTCCCACGCCCAAAACCCCATAAAACCTTTTTTTTTCTTGTCTATTTATATTATTATAGGAGTGTAAGGTTTTCTTTTAGCTCCAACAAATATTAAAGCCCACATAAGCCCTTTTTTAATTGATCCATGGCCATTGTTAATTTATTTCTTTTGATCTTCTTGTGGGCCCAACTCATATGTCTTCTTAGATTTTATGTCCAAGACTTCGACACCTACAATGCATTCACACAATCACTTATTTAGTTTTAAACTCGTTGCCTCATGAAACCTTTAAACTTTAAATATGAGACAATTTGGAGTAATATTAAATAAAAACAAAGTCAAAAGCTATTTAAAATGTAGGAAACGTTTATAATATTTATATATAATTTACCCCATATCAAATATCCCCACACTTAAATCTTTTCTGTCCCTGTAAAAGTAATCTGCACAGGATCATAGCCGAGATATATAATATAAACCCCCAACTCTTGATTTTTTTTTCAGTATTCAAAAACTATCAAACACATTAATCACGATTACTAAACACTTATCCACTTTAAACCCTGACAACCAAATAGTTGTCCACTTATCGAAATTTGCCTAATAAGATAAATCCGGTTGATTGCCAGTATTGTTGTCCACCTAAACCCATGCCCTTTAATACTTACTGAGACAAGTAAGATGCGACAAGTTTATTAGTTTATATGATCTAGTGGGACCCACAACTGAAACAATTTTTTATATGGTTTTACCGGAACCGAGCCACCCCAACTTGACTTAAACCTTATATCTAGTTGATCAAAACATGTTATACCATTTTTTTTATGAATAGCTAAAGGCGATCTAGGATATTGTTTATCCACCTAAGCTTAAACATCAAGGTTTACCAGCAGCCATTAGATATGATTAAGGTATGTATTAAGTAACTAACTAGTAAGTGTTCCCCACTACATGACATACCCCCGTTATCAAGCAATACCCCAAAGTCCATCACCATAGGTGAATATGCATGAATTCATCTGTAGGCTTACATATGGCGTGTCCCTTTGTAACATCCTAAAATATTATAACGTTAAATAAAGAAAGTTACGTTTAGTGATCTCGCGTTATTAATTAATTAATATCGAGTGAAGAACGGATCATGGACTTAGATTAATTAAGGTGGATTAAGTGGTAATGGGCTTTAGGTCCATGGGCTTCAAGAGGTATAAATACCCTCTTAAACCACCCTTAAACCCTAAACAATCATTCATTTCCATCTTATTCTCTATACATTCAAAACACACACATACACTACACTATATTTCGGCCGAGAGGGAGAGAGAGACGTCCGAGACCAAAATCAAGCCAACCATTATTAGATCTTCGATATACGAGCTAGATACGAGATAACCACGCAAACCGAGCACATAAAGGTAAGATTTCGATCTTAAAGTTCATGTTTTTATAGACGGTTTGCCATGATACTTGAAACGATAATAGATCGGATCTAAACGAAGCGTAAAGTAGCGAACTTGATGCTAGAACGAACCTAATAAACCCATAAACATGTACGGTTCGTTTAAGATAAACCGTAGATCTTGTATTGAACGTTTCTAAAATTAAAGGTCCAAACTTTACGTGTTTACGGGTCCAATCTTAACCAAAAACGACTATAGGAATAGTCATGGGTTAGTCAAATACCATACCCATGGATTTCTCAGTAAAACGATGATGATTTTGGGGGATTAAGATTGAACAGAGGCGCTGCTGGTCAACTTCGCCTGCAAGCTTAACTTCGCCTGCAAGCTAAGTTCGCCAGGCCATAACTTCGCCTGCAAGCTTAACTTCGCTTGCAGGCAAGTTCGCCTAACTGATTAACTTCGCTTGATGTTAAGTTCGCTGAGGTACAAGTTCGCCAGACTGTAACTTCGCCTGGCGATAAGTTCACCCAAGTTAACTTCGCCTAAAGCTAAGCTCGACCCCTGCCAGGGGCTTTGCCCCTTGGACCCTGCTAGGGGCTGCCGCCTCTAGACCCCGCTGCCAGGGGCGCTGCCCCCAGACCCCCGTTCGTCGTGGGTTATATAAAGATAGAAATACAACATGAGTAGTAATAGTTAATTGATACCTGTAAATATTATACAGTTAGCCGTGCACAGCTCAAGAAGGGAATAATGATTAACGGAGAGCGTAACAGGATTCAGGTGAGTTTCTAGTCCCATTTATGTGTTATGTTTTCGGGGCTGTGTGCATACTCAATATGTTTGTTAATACGCTTATCCTAAGAGATAAGTGTATGCCTTATGTGAATAATGTGAAATGTATGAATGATTGTCTGATGGTTCGTGAACGATCTTCGGATGTTGCACGTACTGTCAGGTTGTAACGCTATGTATAAGGTAAGTATGATATGTATGCTTATGTGTATGAATGTGATAAAGTTAATAAAAGAAGGAAAGGATGGTTGTATGGTTGTATGGTTACGAAGAGGGTACCGGGCCCTAATAATACTCGAGGTATGATGTATGGTTGTATGGTAACGAAGAGGGAATCGAACCCTACTAATATTCGAGAACTAGGGAACCGAACCCTACTAATATTCGAGGAAAGAGGGTACCGAGCCCTAATAATACTCGAGGAAAGAGGGTACCGAGCCCTAATAATACTCGAGAAAGGAGGGTACCGAGCCCTAATAATACTCGAGGAAGGAGGGTACCGAGCACTAATAATACTCGAGGAATGTAGGGCGTAATGCTCTTTATAACGTAAGATATGAAAGCAAGTTAATACAAAAGAAAGTATGAAAGTATGAAAGTATGAAAGTATGAATGAAAGAATATAAGTTTTTGTGTATTGTATAATGTATGATTAACTAGAACTCACTCAGCGTAGCTGACTTTTAGTATGCACGCAGGTGAGTAGGATGAAGCAGTTTGCTTGAGGAGACACGTGGCACTGAATAAGAGGCTGGCATCGGGAGACTCAAGACGTTTAAGTTTAACGTTTTGTTTATTTTGAAAGACAAGATGTTGTTTTAAGACAAGATGTGTTTTGTTATGAAATGTTTTATGAAAGCTTTTATATTCCGCGAATGTTTTAATTAACTCTGATATTAGAACTGCGTTTATGAGCAAATCTAACACGAAAGTAGGGCTACAGGTAACGGGGCCTTACACCCTTGTGGTCCGTTTCTTAATGATAATTGGACGCGAGCAAGGGGACCCCATATGGCTAACAACGTGGATGATCAAGTCAGTAGTGTATTTTGTACTTTGAAGTACTAGATGATCATGTTTAATGACTTATGTTTAGCAGAAACACTGCGGTTTGCTCTTTGTGCTCTTTTTAAATATTCATAAATCCAGTTAAGAGATATGAATACCTAGATGATATACCGCATATAGACCCATGGTCTCCGAACCCTGAGGCATCCCATCAATATAGGATTTAAGGTTATAAAACCATACGCCTATGAAGTGTTAACCACAAAAACTAGAAGTTTGAAATTTATGTTTATATCACAGGCTACGTAGGCATACCCTAACGTTAAACCTACGCAAGCATCGTATGATTAGTCTATTCAGATTTTTATAAAATTTTAATTTTACAATCAAACTAAACATAAGCCTTGAGTACGACCCGACCTTTCATCCCATTTTTTTAAACATATATCCCACTAAAATGAAGAAATTTAAGTTCAATTAAGTCTACAAGCATACTGTCCTTTCATTCTTAATGGGCTGAGCCTACTGACACATCAATTACGGAGTCTACCCGTTCAGTCACATCCCATTAAATGTGTTGATTAAAAACTCTTTTCATTTTAAAATTTCTTAAAAAAAAACTTTTCAAGAGTGTTGTCAAAATCATCGGAAATAATATCATCTCCTGTTTAATGCAGAAAAAACAATTTCAAGGGGCTTTTTTTTTAAATCTTGTAAATATTCTTGGGATACTTTCTTTAAAATTTTTTATTTTTATTTTCATTTTTATTTTGTTTATTTTTTTAAATATTTCGCTTTTCTTATAAATTTTTTTAATTTTTTATATATATTTTTTTTTTGAAAATTTTGAAACTTATTTATTTATTTATTTATTTGACCAAACGAAAACGTCAGTTCCCATCCCCACATTTAAAATCTACATTGTCCTCAATGTAGGAATTGTAAAAGACAGAAAATAAAGCAGAATAAAAAAAATCTAAGCAAATAAAACAATAAAGTGGAACAGACTCCCCTGGTAATAATACAGTTATCTTCAAAAGTCTCGTTTCAAGGCGACCGTATAGCATTTCATTCGCCGCCGCAGCTTCTGGGTGTCCTCCACAATATGATAGGCTCAGAAAAATCCTCGTCCGAATGGAGATTGAGTACGAACGAGAAAATCCAATCCTGCAAAATAGAACTCAAAACAACCCAAAGCGGACATCAAACAGACTCTAAGGACTAGAACAGACTCAAAGAAAAATAAAAATAAAGCAGAATAAAAATAAAAGAAAATAATGCAACTAAGTTTTATACAAACTATACAACACGGGCTAGATCCCAAGTGTACTCTCCTTCTCTACTCTCCAGGCGGGTCAAGGCAGATCGCCTCCTCCTCGCGATCACCAAGTGGACCTCTATAACAAACCACAAAATAAATAAAAGGAAAAAGTAAGGAAATGAAATAAGGAAAATTCCATCCCACATTGGTGGAGGAAATGAAAGGAGAGGCTTCCACCTTAATATAAATAGGAGAGTAAGTTTCTTGTCCCACATCGCTAAATTACAAAACTAGTGAGCTATTTATAAGAAAGAAAATTCATATGTTAAGGTTCTTATAAGACATATCACACCCAGTTGTCCTAGCGGAGGGTGCGAAGCACCCGAAGGCGCACGCGCACGGGCTCGGGCGAAGTGCGATGGGCGCAATGTGGCGCTTTGATGGAGCACTTTGCAGTTGCTTAAGGGCCGCCTTAGTATTTTTGTCAAAAATTAAAAATCCTTCCATCGCGATACGCGACGGGTTTAGATTAGCCTCATCGCGTAGCGCGATGACGTGTAATATTATCCAGAAACTTGGCAGCATAGCGATACGCGACGGGTTCCTAAAAGTAACACATAGCGTATCGCGACGTGGAAGTTACGCAGAGGACACGTAGCCTGCCACGTGGCATGCCACGTAGCAGGCCTAAGGCTGACTCGGCTTAGCTATGAGATTCTTCGCGATACGCGACACCTTTCTATTTATGGCCATCACGTATCGCGATGAGATCCAAAATCAGCTATAAATAGGAAGCAAACGGGACGTTCATTCTTTGCACAAAAAATTATGATCTCTCTCTAATTGTCAGTACACACATACATATTAAGTATTTAGTATAATACCCGAGTTGTCGTAACGATACCCTATCCAATCGAAAGAAATATACACGAATTCGAAAGCTTTGACTATTAAGGTAAGACATTGTGCCATCGTGTAAAGTTTCTACTCTCATGATTTTCGTTATGATTATTGGTTTTATACTAATCTAGATATACTACATTGTGTTTATCCTATGTGCTTAATATCAAGAGGCGTTAATAATTGTAAACTTACAAGGTGAGACATTCGAGTTTTTGTACCACTCACATTTGCGTGAGATAACTTTTTTAGCGACACTGTCATGATAATTTCAAAACCTATAAAACTCATGGCAGATGGTCTAAATGTTTTCAAATATATTTTTAAAGTATTTTAAATACATTACAATGAATAAGTCTCTATAGACTTACGGGATGGTTACTACTAGTATTGTGGGATTTTGTATACAAGGCTTGCCAACTGGGCTATTACACGTTACTTATTGGACAAGTGTTAGCCAGTAAGTAATATGACCACATGCATAAATACAATCGAGTGACAAGTACCTTTCGGTAATTTGTAAGCAGGTAGGTGTTAAAACATCTTAATGCTGTAACTGTAAAATGTGTCATTTACAAATGAATGTCCTCACCAGTATTTTCTTGCTGATTAAATATTTTAAACATGTTTCAGGTGACTTGTTAGAGACAAAGGAATGATGCCTGCGGGCTTCGAGCTTAAATAAGTGGCCTGTCACCAGAATAAAGAAACGTGTTTTGTAAATTAGGGTTTAACCCTATAAAACTTATGTTTGTATCAAAAGGGATTAAATTCCCGGTTTATGATAATAATAATCATGGTGTTTTTATAACTCTGATCATTTTTCCTAACTACGGTTCTGATGAAATATTCCGCTGCAAAATCATTTAATAAACACCGATACCACCAATCAATGTTCACGGCTTCCCTCCCAGGGTATAGGGGTCGGGGGCTGTGACAGCTGAAGTGGTATCAGAGCCACTGGTTTAAGCAAAATGGGTATTTTAATAATACCTAATTTTAAAATTAAGAGTTAGGAAATACATGTATTAACATATGGGTTAACCATACAGATTCGATTCTAACCACACGTGAAAATAAATACTATTTTCTTTTGGAATTCATTGTTTTATTGTTTTTGCTTAACAACATGAGTGAGCTAGTTGAAGCTTTCGAAAACATATCCGTTAACACTGCGGATATGGAAGAAGGACAAGCTAGTGAACAACAATCTGAACCCATGGTCTTTCAAGCCCAACAACCTATAGAAAAACCCAAGCCCAAAAGAGGGAGAAGGCTTAAAGACTGGCAACGGGGATGAGAAAAAAAATAAGAAAGGAAAAACCACATAACCAACTCAACAACAACTAACTCAACCACAACCTGAACAACCAACTCAACCACAACCAATTGAACCACCAACTTTAACAACACCCATGTCAACAATACCAATGCAGGAGAGACTAGGCAGATGCCTAGATGAATGTGAAATCTTTCAACCAATATTCAACGATATAGGTGCAGGAAGCTCCAGCAACCCTAATATGTCATCCCAGGATCCAAATAATACCATGCTCCCTAATGATATAATCAACCAAGCCCAGCTGGAAGAATGATGGACAAATGATTAGCAATATCAAACAATGATGACAAATCCTTATGCACCATTCCAAGCTGAAACCGCAAACTATCCCACCATGACACCGGAAATGACGGCTGAACTCCGCCATTACGGGGAAGAATTAATTGATACTGGGAATAGAATAAGAAATATGGGGGAGAACTTAACCTGGAAGTACTACGACCGAGAATCATACATATAAACCATATATATAATATTTATATGTTCATTATCGTAATTTCTTTGTTAAAAAAAAGAGAGTGTATGTATGTAAGAAAGGTGTGTACTGACGCATATATGTAAAAGTGTGTAGATGTAAAATATAGTGATGCATATATATATACACAAAAAGAGTAAATGTCTCAAAGATCGATGATTTTGACATATTCTGTGCCTATGTGTTATTTTATGCTTATGTGTTATTAATATCTTGCTACCCTATTATTTGATTACGATATTAATAATTTCTTTCTTATATTTAATTCAGATGTCGAATGAGCACAATCGTGAAAATGAGCTCAATCGCGAAAATGAGCACAATCACGAAAATGAGTGTAGTCACGTAAATGAGCACAATCACGGAAACGAGCATAATCATGAAATTCATAATGATGAAAATCGTCTGAATATGAATGCTATTGAAAATATGATAGCTCTGAATATTACCGAAGCAATTCCTTTAATTGCTGATGCTATTAAGCAACCCATTTATGTAATTAAGCATAAGACCGAGAGTAATAAACGTAAGGCTAACACTGAGGCTAGTCATAGTGTGAATGGAGGAAATAGCAACCCATTACCCAAAAAGTCAAAAGTTCACGGTTGTACTTACAAAGATTTCTTATCTTGTAAACCAACCGAATTCTCTGTAAATGAAGGACCTACTTCAGCCCTACACTGGTTAGAGAAGACAAAAGCCATTATAAGAATCAGTAAATGTGTTGAAGAAGATAAAATATTGTATGCTTCTAACCTCTTCATTAATGAAGCAATGGAATGGTGGAATACAGTCCTCCAGTCAAAGGGAAGTCACATAGTCTATACTATGACTTGGGAAGAATTTAAAGAAATAGTAGAAAGGAAATTTTGTCCTCCTCATGAAAGAGAAAAGATTGCTACTATGTTCTTAAACCACAAGATGGAAGGTGTAAAGTGTCGTGAGTATACGACAAAAATTCTTCGAATGTGCAAGAATGGTACCGGCTTTGGCTTCGCCAGAATCAGTACTAATTTCTCGTTATATTTGGGGATTAGTAAGTGAAATCCGCGATCTGGTAAAGTCAGCTAGATCTCAAACTATTGAAGAAACAGTTGAGCTAGCTAATACCATGACAAACGGATTAGTCCGAACCCAGGAAGAAAATAAAAAGAAAGATATAGCCCAGAAGATTACCCAAGAATTTCGAAAGAAAGGAACAGGGAAATCTTATTCTCATCCTTTCTGTAAAATTTGCAGAAAAAGACATTCAGGGAGATGTGCTTTTAAGAAAACTAAGTATTGCAATTTTTGCAAAATGGCTGGGCATACGGATGAAGAATGTAGGAGAAAAGAAAGTCGTGATTGCTACAATTGTGGAGAACCTGGACACATCCGTCCAGAATGTCCAAAGCTGATAAAGGTGTCTAATAACAAAGAAAAGAAAACAGATGGGCCTAAGAAGAATGCACGAGCCTTCCAGCTTACTGCGCAAGAAGCGACAATGATTCCAGACGTCATTGCGGGTATGTTCCTAATCAATAAAGTTTACGCTAAAGTATTGTTTGATTCCGGAGCAAATCAAAGTTTTATAAACACAAAGTTTTTCCAAGCCTTAAAACAGCCATTAACCAAACTTCATCAAGTTTGTACGGTAGAAATGGAAGATGGAAATTCCATTCGTATTCATGAAGTACTTCAAGAAGAAAACATAAATTTACTAGGCCACAAGTTTAAAGCAAATTTACTCCCAATGAATTTGGCTGGATTTGATGTCATATTAGGAATGGACTGGTTAGAAGTCAATCATGCTCGAATCCTATGTAATACAAATTCTATTGAAATTCGTACGCCAAAGGGAAAAATCATTATCATTCAAGGAGATAAAATGCTCAAGCCTAGGAAGTTTATATCAGTAATGAAAGTGACAAGCTATCTAAGGAAACAAGGCGTAGCATATATGACTTCCGTAATCATTAGTCCCAAAGGAAAAGATCTAAAAGAAATTCCGGTAGTATCAGAATATTCTGACGTCTTTCCAGAAGATTTACCTGGACAACCGCCTGATCGTGAAGTTGAATTCATAATTCATATAATACCAGGAATAGCGCTAGTTGCTAAAGCACCATATAGATTAGCGCCAACAGAGATGTTAGAATTAAAGAATCAATTAGATGAATTGCTAGAAAAAGGTTTTATACGACCTAGCTCATCACCCTGGGGAGCACCAGTGTTGTTTGTCAAAAAGAAAGATGGGTCAATGCGTATGTGTATCGATTATAGATAATTGAATACGGTCACAATTAAGAATCGGTATCCCTTACTAAGAATTGAAGATTTATTCGATCAACTCCAAGGAGCTCGATATTTCTCTAAAATTGATTTACGCTCAGGATACCACCAATTAAAAGTGCAAGAAGAAGATATTCCTAAAACAGCTTTTAGGACAAGATATGGTCATTACGAGTTTACAGTCATGCCATTTGGTTTAACCAATGCACCAGCTGCATTTATGGATATGATGAACCGAATATGTAAACCATATTTGGATAAATTTGTAATCGTTTTTAAAGACGATATACTTGTTTAATCCAAAACCAGTGAAGATCATGTCAAACATCTTCATACACTTTTGACACTATTGAGAAAAGAGAAGCTTTATGCTAAATTCTCAAAGTGTGAGTTTTGGTTACAGTAAGTACAATTTCTAGGACACTTGATTAACCATAAAGGTATTCACGTGGACCCAGCTAAAATAGAAGCTATTACAAAATGGGAAATTCCTAAGACTCCTACAGAATTTTGAAGTTTCTTGGGATTAGCAGGATATTATAGACGTTTGATTCAAAATTTCTCCCGAATAGCAGTTCCGTTAACCAAGTTAACATGTAAGAATGTCAAGTTGGAATGGGGACCTAAAAAAGAAGAAGCTTTTATAAATTTGACACAAAAGTTAAAAAATGCCCAAATACTTGCACTACCAGAGGGAACTGAAGATTTCACAGTTTGTTGTGATGCTTCTAAATCAGGACTATGATGTGTACTAATGCAACGTGAAAAAGTTATTGCTTACGCATCTAGACAGTAAAAGAAGCATGAAGAGAATTACACAACACATGATTTAGAATTGGGGGAAATAATCTTTTCCCTAAAGATCTGGAGACACTATCTATATGGTAGTAAGTTTACTATATTTACAGATCATAAAAGTTTAAAATATCTTTTTGGGCAAAAGGAGCTTAACATGAGGAAAAGACGCTGGATGGAAATTCTTAGCGACTATGATTGGGAAATCCAATATCGTGAAGGCAAGACTAATATAGTAGCCGATGCATTAAGCAGAAAAGAGCATGAGAAACCTAAAAGAGTGCGAGCTTTAAGGTTAGAACTTCAAATCAATTTAATTGATAAAATAAAGAATGCTTAGAAATGAGCAATAGAGGAAAATAATACTGCTGATGAGAAAAGAAATGGTACTATTGATCTACTTGTCAAAGGAAATGATGAAATTCTCCGAATGGGGAATAGGATCTGGATACCAATCATAGGAGGATTACGGGAAAAGATTCTCGAAGAATCCCATAAATCCAAATACACAATGCATCCTGGAAGAGTTAAAATGTATCAAGATTTGAAGAAAATCTATTGGTGGGTAGGAATGAAAAATGACATAACTAGTTATGTTTCAAAATGCTTAACTTGTTCACAAGTTAAAGCAGAACATCAAAAGCCATCAGGATTACTTCAACAATTAAAAATGCCAGAATGGAAATTGGAACTTCTAACAATGGATTTTGTTACCAAATTACCTACCACAAAAAGGGGTAATGACACAATCTGGGTAATTGTGGATATATTAACAAAATCGGCCCATTTTATACCAATGAAGAAGACTTTCAAAATGGAAAAATTAGCTAAGTTGTATGTAGACAAAGTTGTCTCATTACATGGAGTTCCATTATCCGTTGTATCGGATCGGGATAGCCGTTTTACTTCTCATTTTTGGAAAAGTTTCCAAGTAGCTATGGGAAAAAAATTAAACTTGAGCACAACATACCATCCACAGACTGATGGTCAAAGTGAAAGGACCATACAAACATAGGAAGACATGCTAAGAGCATGTGTAATAAATTTTGGTGGAAATTGGGATGACCATTTACCACTAATAGAATTCTCCTATTATAACATTTATCATACAGGTATTAATGCTGCCCCATTTGAAGCCCTTTATGGACGAAGGTGCAGAACTCCAGTATGTTGGGCAGAAATAGGAGGAAAACAATTATCAGGTCATGAAATTATTCAAGAAAGTACTGACAAGATAAATCAAGTTAAGGAGAGATTAAAAACTGCACGAGATCGTTAGAAAAGTTATGCAGATCATCGATGCAAACCATTGGAATTTGAAGTTGGAGACAGGGTGCTACTGAAAGTATCTCCATGGAAAGGAGTAATCCGATTCGGTAAGAGAGGAAAGTTAAGTCCACGATTTGTTGGACCATTCCAAATTATCAAACGAATTGGACCAGCAGCCTATCAGCTAGAATTACAAGAGGAAATATCAGGTATACATGATGTATTTCATGTAAGTAACTTAAGGAAATGTTTAGCTGATAAAACACTAGAAGTACCCCTTCAAGATATAAAGGTAAATGAAAATTTGAAATTCATTGAGAAACCTTTGCAAATTGAAGATAGGAAGATCAAGAATCTCAAGCATAAAATAATAGTTCTGGTCAAAGTGAAGTGGGATTCAAAACGTGGACTAGAATATACTTGGGAACTGGAATCCGAAATGAACCAGAAGTACCCACACTTATTCCAACCAAATCTTGAGGACGAGATTCAAAATAAGGAGGGGAGACTATAACAAACCACAAAATAAATAAAAGGAAAGAGTAAGGAAATGAATGAAGGAAAATTCCATCCCACGTTGGTGGAGGAAAGGAAAGGAGAGGCTTCCACCTTAGTATAAATAGGAGAGTAAGTTTCTTGTCCCACATCGCTAGATTACAAAACTAGTGAGCTATTTATAAGAAAGAAAATTCATATGTTAATGTTCTTATAAGACATATCACACCCAGTGGTCCAAGCGGAGGGTGACAAGCACCCGAACGCGCATGGGCACGGGCTCAGACGAAGTGCGATGGGCGATGGGCGCAATGTGGTTCTTTGATGGCTCACTTTGCACTTCGCACGCTCGAATCTCCGCTTAAGGGCCGCCTTAGTATTTTTGTCAAAATTTAAAAATCCTTCCATCACGATACGTGACGGGATTAGATTAGCGTCATCGCGTAGCGCGATGACGTGTAATATTATCCAGAAACTTGGCGGCATAGCGATACGCGACGGGTTCCTAAAAGTAACGCATCGCGTATCGCGACGTGGAGGTTACGCAGAGGACACGTAGCGTGCCACGTAGCAGGCCTAGGCTGACTCGGCTTAGCTATGAGATTCTTCGCGATACGTGACACCTTTCTATTTATGGTCATCGCGTATCGCGATGAGACCCAAAATCAGCTATAAATAGGAAGCAAACGGGACGTTCATTCTTTGCACAAAAAATTATGATCTCTCTCTAATTCTTAGTACACACATACATATTAAGTATTTAGTATAATACCCGAGTTGTCGTAACGATACCCTATCCGATCTAAAGACATATACACGAATCCGAAAGCTCTAACTATTAAGGTAAGACATTGTGCCATCGTGTAAAGTTTCTACTCTCGTGATTATCGTTATGATTATTGGTTTTATACTAATCTAGATATACTACATTGTGTTTATCCTAGGTGCTTAATATCAAGAGACGTTAATAATTGTAAACTTGCAAGGTGAGACATTCGAGTTTTTGTACCACTCACATTTGCGCGAGATAACTTTTTTTCCGACACTGTCATGATAATTTCAAAACCTATAAAACTCATGGCAGATGGTCTAAATGTTTTCAAATATATTTTTAAAGTATTTTAAATACATTACAGTGATTAAGTCTCTGTAGACTTACGGGATGGTTACTACTGGTATTGTGGGGTTTTGTATACAAGGCTTGCCAACTGGGCTATTACACGTTACTTATTGGACAAGTTTTAGCCAGTAAGCAATATGACCACATGCATAGATACAGTCGAGTGACAAGTACCTTTCGGTAATTTGTAAGCAGGATTCCAGCTTAAATAAGTGGGTTGTCACCAGAATAAAGAAACGTGTTTTGTAAATTAGGGTTTAACCCTATAAAACTTATGTTTGTATCAAAAGGGATTAAATTCCCGATTTATCATAATAATAATCATGGTGTTTTTATAACTCTGATCATTTTTCCTAACTACGGTTCTGATGAAATATTCCGCTGCAAAATAATTTAACAAACACCGATACCACCAATCAATGTTCACGGCTTCCCTCCCAGGGTATAGGGGTCGGGGACTGTGACAACCTCCAACATAATGCTTCAGTCTATGCCCATTCACTTTCCATGAATGTCTATCGTCAGCCTCTATCTCAACCTCTCCATACGGAAATGCCTCCTACACAACGAACGGACCAGCCCATCGGGATTTCCACTTACCCGGAAACAACTTCAACCGGGAATTATACAGAAGCACCTTATCCCCACACTTAAACTCTTTGGGACCCTTAATATGTTTATCATGACGATCCTTTGTCCGCTCCTTATACCCCCAACTTCTTTCATATGCATCGTTCCATAGCTCCTCATGAATTTGAAGAAAACGACTCTTTCCCGCCACATATAAATCAAGATTTGCGGCTCTTAAAGCCCAATACGCGCAATGTTTTAACTTAACGGGGAGATGACACGCCTTTCCATAAACTAACCGAAAGGGAGTGGTCCCGAAAGGCATTTTGAATGCAGTACGAAAGTCCCAGAGTGCATCATTCAGCTTTTCAGCCCAGTCTCCGTGACTATTCCCTACTGTTTTTTCTAAGATCCTCTTAATACCACGATTGGTGTTTTCTACTTGACCGCTAGTCTGAGGATGGTAGGCCGTAGAAAGTCGATGGGTGACCCCATAATGTTTTAGAACCTTATCCATCTGAGCATTACAAAAGTGGGTACCTCGATCACTGATCAAGGCCTTAGGAGTACCAAATCGAGCAAAGAGTTTTCGAAGGAATTTCGTTACAACTCACGTATCATTTCTAGGTAAGGCTTGAGCCTCCACCCATTTAGACACGTAAACAACAGCAACGTGGATGTATCGGTTCCCTCTAGACATAGAAAACGGACCCATAAAATCAATGCCCCATATATCGAAGGTCTCAACCACCTGGATGGGGTTTTGGGCATCTCATTTTGGTATGAGATGTTACCAGCTCTCTGACACGCGTCACACGAATGAACAAACTCATGTGCATCATGAAAAATAGTCGGTCAATAGAATAACGCATCGAACACGCGTTTGGCGGTATAAGTCGCACCAAAATGACCACCAGTCGGGCCCTCATGACAATGTAGAAGAATACTACGAGCTTCATCACCAAAAACACATTGTCGAATCACCTGATCTGCACCAATATGGAATAAGTATGGATCCTCCCAAATGTAGAACTTAATATCCGCAAAGAACTTTTTCTTTTGTTGATATGCCAGTCTGGGCACTAACTCACCAGAGGATAAATAATTAGCAAGATCAGCAAACCACGGAAACTCCTCTTCACTCGCCTTTACATACAATAGATTCTCACCAAGGAAATCATCACCAATTCCCTGTTCCCGGGTCTTGTCCATGTCAGAATTTTCTAGCCGTGACAAGTGGTCAGCGGCGGCATTTTCAGCTCCTTTTTTATCTTTAATTTCTATATCGAACTCCCGAAGCAAAAGGATCCAACGAAGCAGTTGAGGATTCGCATATTTCTTAGCGAACAGGTACCGTAGAGCCGCATGATTAGAGAAAATGATAGTCTTAGAAAGCACGAGATAGGAACAGAATTTATCGCACGTGAAAACAACCGCAAGAAGCTCCTTCTCTGTCGTGGTGTAATTCTCATGAGCATCGTTAAGGGTTTTGCTAGCGTAATAGATGGGATGAAAATGTTTCTCTCAACGCTGCCCTAACACGGATCCAACAGCAAAATCGCTCGCATCACAAATGATCTCAAACGGAAGAGTCAAATCGGGAGCAACAAGAATATAAGCACTCACTAACCTCTCCTTAATCAACTCAAAGGCCCTCAAACACTTCTCACTAAAATTAAACGACCTATCTTTCTCTAGAACCTAGGTCATCGGACGGGAGATTTTCGAGAAATCTTTAATAAATCGCCTGTAGAATCCTGCATGACCTAAGAAACTACGAATAGACTTCACAGAAGTGGGCGGTGGAAGGTTTGAAATGGTGTCTACCTTAGCCCTATCTACCTCAATCCCCGCAGTGGAAATCTTATGACCTAAAAAAATACCCTCACGAACCATAACGTGACATTTCTCCCAATTAAGCATAAGGTTCGTCTCTTCACATCTAACCAGCATCGAGCAACTTAATAACCTCCTTCTTGACAACCTCCTGCATGTTCGGGTTAAGCCTCCTCTGCGATTGTACCACAGGTTTAAACTCATCTTCCATAAAGATTTTATGTGTGCAGAATGACGGGTTTATACCTTTGATATCCATAAGCTTCCATGCGATGGCATGCTTATGAGATTTTAGAACATCCATCAACTTCGACTTCTCCTCCCTCCAAGCTCGAAGATATGATGACGGGAAGTTGAGACCCCTCCCCTAAAAACGCATACTCTAGGTGAGATGGTAAATCTTTTAGCTCTAACGATGGGGGGGGGGGTTCTCAACTGATGGTTTTTCGATCGGAAACTTTCTCTCTTCAACCGCAAGTACATTAGAAAAGATTTGGGAACTCATGATCGGCTCCTGTTCTCTTGCCTCAGGTTACTGCTGCTCTTCCTTCTCCTGCAACTCATAATCAAATTCTGTCATCTCGAATGACTGATTCTCCACATCGATGATCTGATTGTCGGACGTATCTCTCTCGCAGACCTTCATAAGATAGTCACCTACATGCATCATGAAAGTGTCGATGAAGTACAGAGTGTCATCATGCTGCTGAGTATGCCTCATGAATTTCGGCACATCAAATGTGACCGTGTCATCATGAACTCGAAGATTCAGTTTGCCATAAGCAATATCAATGAGAGCGCGTGCGGTGGCTAAGAAAGGACGACTGAGGATGAGTGGAACGTTCGAGTCCTCATCCATATCGAGAATGACAAAATCGACCGGAAATATGAATTTGTCCACATGCACCAACATGTTCTCCACAATGCCCCTTGGGAACTTAACAGATCGGTCTGCCAGCTGGATACTCATTCGGGTGGGAAGCAGCTCTCCCACGTTTAGTTTTGCAAACACATAATAGGGCATGAGGTTAATGCCTGCACCGAGGTCGGCCAAATCATTGCTAACATGAAGATTAACAATCAAGCAACGAATGGTAAAGCCACCAGGATATTTCATCTTCCTAGGAAGATTGTGTAGTACGGCGGCAGAACACTCCTCACTAAGAGTAACAGTCGAAAGCTCCTCAAGTTTCTTTTTATTAGTGAGCAAATCTTTAAGAAACTTGGCGTGTTTTTGCATGTTCGCGAGAGCTTCAATAAACTGAATGTTCACATGGAGCTTCTTAAGCATGTCGAGAAACCTAGAGCACTGCACCGAATCATTCTTCTTCACTAGACGACCGAGATATGGCATCATTTTGTAAGAGCTGATTTAACAATTGAGATTGGTTAGCCAACATCTCCTCGATCTTCGAAGTACTATTGGTAGAGGAGCAGGTTCGGGGGTGGGTTCTTGGAACAGATTCTGGAGTTGCTGATAACCGGAGTTACCCGCCCGCCAATTAGAGTTAGAATTATTGTTTCGCCACCCTGAACTGAAGGTATGGTTTTGATTAGCAAGAAAATCTACCTCCTCTTGAGAACCAACGGGACAATCGGCTGTCTCGTGATTTCCACGACATATCTCGCACCTACGAGCTTGCAACTTAAGCTCTTTGATCTCCCTCTTTAGTGCTTCCACATCTGCCGACACACTTGTATTCTGATCAACATGATGTACTCCACGTGATGCTGAGATGGCTGTGGCCTTGGTAGCCGAGACGGACCTTCTACTTGGTGTATGGTGATCCCCTAAAGCAATGCTCTCGAACATTTCTTCAGACTCCTCTATGGTGAGTTTATCGAGCATGTTTCCTCCGGCGGCGGTATTGAACCGCTGTTGGGTTTCGGGAGTAAGACCGTTACAGAATTTTTCAACCACAACCCAATCGTTTAGGCCATGTTGAGGACAACGGCTTATAAGAGTTTGGAAACGCTACCACGTGGAATAATAGGACGCATCGGAGTCCATATGAAAAGAACGGATTTGCTCGCGTAGACGCCCGACCTTTGATGGAGGGAAGTACTTCCTAAGGAACTTGGATTGCAAGTCGGCCCATGTGGTGATTGAGGCATTTGGAAGAGAGTCAAACCATGTAGCAGCACGACCGGAAAGTGAGAATGGGAATAACTTAAGATGAATGACGTCAGACGAGATATTATTATTATTAAAAGTTTCGCAGATCCGCACGAATCGGGACAGGTGTCACGGAGCATCTTCGTCATCCAAGCCATGGAACTGAGTAGAAATGGTGATAGAATTCATGACGTGAGATGGAATTTGCCAGTTTTGATTATTAGTCGCAGCAGGTCGGACAATTGCATATTGGGCTCCTACGATGCCATCGTTGGCTCTAGCATGAACGGTTTGTCTCGGCGGTGGAACGGCGTTGCCCATATCTATTCTAGGAGTAGAGATGTGTACCTGGATGTCGGGTGAATCTCTCTCGCTATCTGCAGGCTCTTTAAATCGCTCGTGAAACTCTCTCTCGGGCTCTTTTGATGCAGTGAATAAAGGTAGGCCTTGAGAACGGGTATTATGCATAAACTAAAACAAAAAATTATTTTATTAACTTTTTTTTAATTTTTATTTTTAACTTTTTTATGGAAAAACGAAACCTAAAGGCACAAATAGCAAGTAAAGGCACTTAAAGGAAAAGTAACAACTAAAAAAAAGGAAATAAACAAATAAAAAGATTAGTAATCAACGCGGTTTAATCAAAGAATTTTCCAGTGTCCCCGGCAACGGTGACAAAAACTTGATGTGTGAAAAACGTATATAATATTAAACACTAAGTTTTACTGAATTCACCTAAAAACCACACAATCGGCAAGTGTACCGATCGCAATGTAGTTAGCAAGTAAGAACGTATCGAACCTAGGACACTGTGGGTACATTCTAATTATTAAATCTAAAAGATTACTAACCTAGACTTTTCTTTTGATTTTTAGAATTCTCTTTTTTATATTACTTAAACTAATAATACTTAACTAAAAATAAATTAACTAAAATTTAAAATAAAACTTTATAAAAATTGGGTTTTAAACAAATATGAGAAATGACTACCTAGGTAATGGAATCCTACTAGTTAAATTAATAGTTAACGAACTTGACTTGGTTGAAAAACATTATCTTAAAAATATGACACTAAAGACCACTAAAGTACGCTATATCGCCTCCCGGCTTCACCAACGACACCCTAGAACTCTAATGACATGTGAAGCTTAATTGTTAAAGGTTGGATCACCTCCCGGTCTCACCTTACCTAATAATACTATGGTACCCCACAACCCAAATCACCTCCCGGTCTCTTCGGATACGATATATATTAATATAAAGAGGGTGTTTGTGACATCCGTGGCAAAACCGAGTACACCTTAGTACTTACAAACTCGAATAAGCGTTTAACCGCTTATTGCGTAACGAACAAACGAATAACCAAACGGGTCTGGTTATGGTCCGGATATCCCAGGGTGCCATCTATAAGTGATATACGATCTATGCAAGCTAAAATATTAGTAATATGGCCTTAGTTCGATAGCAAACAAGTTAAACGAAAACATGCTCGTTTAACTACCCGCTATGGACTTAAACGCGAAAGATAGTTACAAACCAAGCATTGTATCATCCGTTAAGCCAAAAAAGACTTACCAAACACTTACTTGAAATTTTTTAAGCGATCCGTGAAAATATTTTTGATTTTTACAAACATATAGTATGTTTTTATAATTTTACACAAAACTAGCCGAAAAACACTCGTTTTCGCTCCGTTTGTCGCACCCGATATATTTTTGTCGCCAGAAACCGAACCCGAAATAAATTTGGACTCGGCATTTCACGTTCGGAGCACGTAAATCGAGAAAATTGGGCCAAATGGGCCCAAAAGGGGGCCCAACAAGCCCAGCCCGCCAAAGAAGACTTTTCCCCCTTAAACCCTTTTCATATTTAAACAAGTCCAAGATAGTTTTGAAGCCATTTTCTTGTGGAGAAATCTGTAGAACAACCTGGTCCTCTCAAAACCCAGCAAGAACAAGGTAAAAAGCTTCATTTTTTGGCTAAGTTTAACTCGTTTAAACTCGATTAATACCATATAAACATAGCTTGATTGCCAAAAATCATTCCTAACCATGTAAAAACCCTAAAAAATGGTCCATAAACATGTTTTGATCATACACATGGTGAGGAACCTGGTTTGATAGTTTTTTTGGCCATAAACACGGATTAAAGGGTTGAAACGGCGTTTTTACGGTTCAAAAGTTCGTTTTTGTGCACTAGCCGAAACCCTAAGTTAAAGGGATTTTTTATTGATGAAACCTGCTTGGTTTGTGATATATGACCTGTACCTAGCCTACATAGAAGCACAAGAGCTTGAAAAGTTGATTAGAAAGGCGGAAACGAACCAAAACCGCTAAGGTAATGCCGAAACACTCGCTTACGGGCTGTTTTGGTTAAGGTTGTGATGTGCATATTTTTAGGCCTTGAAATTTTGCAGGAACATAAGGGACCACGTCAATAAGTCCCTGTTTAAATTTAGTAATTTTTCGATCATCCGAGAATATTTGGCGAATTTATTACCGAATTGGGACATTTATTTAAGAAAAATAGCTAAAATACTTCAAAAATTATGAAATTTTTCTGGGAACTTGGATTTGATGTATTTTGATCACATATGAATATTGGGATCATTTGGAGAAGTCTAAAGGTGTTTTGTGTATATGCGTTCGTGTGAATTTTTATAGCCGAATTTGGGTCGAAAAGAATATCGCACGAGCTTTTTACATAAAGTGAATTTTTATAGCCGATTACAGGTTGATTTGGGACATGAATTGAACCTTCAGGAATTTTTGTGGAATTTTTGGAAATTGTTTAGGGTAAACGAACGATTTTCAGGCGAAATATAGCTGACAAAATGAATTTTTATAAATTAATAAATCAGTAAATAATTCCAGATATAATTTTATAAAAATATACATATTTTAATTGATAAGTGGTTAAATTTTCATAATTTAATGATTAACGGTTAATTAATTATGCTAATTTAAAGATTAAACAAATTCAGTTTTTATAAAAAACGGCAAGTTCGTGATTAGCGAACCTGCGGGAATATCAAAACACCAAGAGTGATCAAAAATCATACTTTCGGATTAATTAAGTAAAAACGAACTTTTCTATGAGAAACCTGGACAATCCGGGTGGATTGTGCGCGTTTCTTCTCAAATCAAACAGAATAAACGGAAACGGGCCCCGTGGCTAATCCGGGACCCCAGTATGTGATCCTTCTTTATAACTTAATCATTTTATTAACCAATACATTTACCCAAGATTATTTCCCCATAATTGTTTTCTGAACGCGTAAACGAACAACTTGGCCAAGTTGGGAAAACGAGAATCTGAGCCAAGTTCGGTTTTATGTATTAGACATTGAACAACATCAAAACCTAAGCCTATTGCCACTTTCTGGGCGTTCCAGCTATACCCAGATTAGTTATACAGCCAAGTTTAGTACTAAGATTATAATAATATTAAAATATTAATATTATTATAATATGGACTATAGGGACTAAGCAAGGGAAACGAACCCCGAGCTGACCTCTCACTGAGTGCCTACAAAACTGTGAGTTTCATGACCCCACTCTTTAAACTATTTTACGAACTTTTGGGGTGGAAAGCATGTTTATACACGTTATCTATCTGAAAACGGATCAAGATATAAAATATCTGAACATTTATATATGAAAAGTCCCTACAAATATAATGATTGACTACGTGCTAATGAAAGATGATTATTATCGTTGATTGATATATTGAGTGGAGATAATACGAATTGCAAAACATAATGAAATTACACGTGACAGCATGTTTATACAAACACGTTATGTAATGTTAAACATAACTAATTTGGGAGACCACGTGGTCTGTAATGGCCACGGGGATAACGTGGTCTGTGATGATTATGGGGCTATTGTGGGCGGAAGGTGGCCACAATAGTAATAAACTAAAGTTGAGTATGGCCTATGAGCCAAGTTCTGCTGCAACTTACTAAACTAAAGTTGAGTATGGCCTATGAGCCAAGTTCTGCCGCAACTTATAAACTAAAGTTGAGTATGGCCTATGAGCCAAGTTCTGCTGCAACTTATTAAACGAACTAACTTGATTATGACATGAATGCTAAGAAAATAATGTGATTATGCGTATTGTGGGCGGATGGGGAGCCACGGTATTTGGTGATACGTGATAAATACTATATGTGTATATGTGTCTATATACATGCTATGTGATTAGCCGTAGGAAATACTATGTGTAGAATATACTAATTATTTTCGTGTACATTATATAATGTTTGAGTTTACGTGGAATCATTGTAGGTGGAAGGGGGACTACAGTGGTTGATGTTAACGCGGAACCATTGTGGGAGGAAGGGGGTCCACAGAGGCTGGTTAAACACGGAAATTGGAAACAGGTAGTACGAACAAACAATCACGATTTTACCGAAATTTCGAATTCATATTATAAACTTACATGTGTGCATATGCACACACAAGGATATGGCTGTACATATTTATACAAACGTAAATACAAATTTTTACATACGCGCGTACATACAAACTATGACTGTGTGGTACTCAGAACTGATTTCGTTAAACTTATGAAACTCACCAACTATTCGTAGTTGACCTGTTTTAACATGCTTTTCAGGTAATCAGATATGAGAATTAATTTCCTGTGCGTTACGTGTCTGACTGATGATTGATGTTGTGGGCATTTGAGTTAGAAGTAAAGTAATTGAAGAACCGGTTTGATTGTATCACCTAGTTTGTAAAAGAGATTAGAACGATGTAATATATTGTAAATTAGTTAGTAATGTTACTTTACGAACAATGTATTTGATACCAGTTGTATCTGTTGCATTTCCGTTTTACGCTTCCGCAAATCGCTTAACGGGGTGTGACAGAAGTTGGTATCAGAGCCATTGGTTATAAAGAATTAGGTTATCCCATAGGATACCTATAATATAACCTTAGGCTCGATTATCACTGGGAAAGTTAAAAATGAGTAATGATAGATACTGATGGATGCCGGGATGAAATCGGAGGGCAAGTGAGTTATTATGGTCCGGAACGTAATAACAGACTTGCTTGTACGAGGGAATTCGGGAAGAAGTCGCGAAACATACTGATAGGTAAAAATGGCAACATACGTGTATAGAGGTGATGATGAGTATATATGTAAGGTGCATACGTGCTTATCTGAAACGAGGTATAGGGATACGTGTACGTACCGTACTACCGATGATATTAAATCTTATTGTAACGAATATTATATTCGGTTATAATCAATATTAATTCCTATTATGATTAAAATTATATCGTATCAAAATTTACATTATATTTTTTTTATATAATTAATATTATACCTGTTCATAACAAATAAAATATTTAATTTTGGTATTAATTAATAATATCTTTTGTGCGGATCTAAACTATCAAAAAACATTCTCTTCTGATTAGCGATTGAACCGAAAGATGTCGAGATTGAATAGTTTTACAATTGATGAAGAACCGGTGTTGCCCGTGAGTGAGAATACAAGAATGCTTCAATAAGTTTAAACTAAATCTGGTGATGTGACGGAACCACAAAAGGGGCTTAATATATAAGGCCCGGGAACGAACCGTGGGAGGTGTGACTTACAGATAATAATTTCAAGAAGACATATATATATATATATATATATATATATATATAATACTCCACAGCTTGGATCCAATCCAATCTTATAAACTGGTTCCTTTGACCTTAATCTAAACTATTTTCTGGTCATCCTTCCAATTCTGTTGTGCAGAAACAAACACCATCCCTAGGGGAGATACCTAGTGATGAGCCTGATTTATCAAATTTTAAATACGATAATTACCAAAACTGAGTTTTCAATTATAATATGACCAATCGTTACTACCAGTACATATAATGTACTAATAATATTTCAAAAAGAAATATTAATAATAGTAATTTCCTTTACATATCACCAGCACAACGAATTCTAATGAACCTCCTTAACTAGCAAACTCTTCGAATCATCTATGTTCGACAACCTTCAACCTCTCTTATATTACGCGATTTCAATCGATTATTATAAAATGAAAACCCCATAATCACGAAATGATGACGTGCCCCGACTGGAATGGAACCTACTTACCTCCAACCAGTAAACTACTACTTTTATTAAGTCCGACATGCCTACGAATACTGAATGACCTGGCGAAGGAATATAATTTATGATATTAGTTAACAAACATTCAGAAGTCAGGTAGAATATACACGTGCATTCCCTTTATAACGTACTGATTAAACTCGTAACGAGCAAATATCTACCTACGGGAGAGACCGAACAAAAACAGCTTCCCAATAATGGGATCGTATAGGAATAATTGTCGTACAAGTTGTGAACTATTTGTAATTGTTATAACGCGTACTTTGATAGATAAGGATAGTACGATATTGTCGTGTATAGCTTCTAATACTCCATACAAGCATATGGTGGTGCGCTATGCTAATATGGAGGACGATTTGGGCATTTTTAATACAAACATTGACTCCTATTGGGTTAAAATTTCTTGTCATGAGATGACAACTTTTAATATATATGCAAACTTTGGCGGTTGCTAGGCCAATTTTACGTACTATCCTTAGTATTCAAACTCGAGAACAAACCCGTGTGATATATACGTGTTAATTGAAATACCTAATTACTCGTTATTGTAATTCCTTTTGTGATCATTAGTGTATGTGAATTTTGTTAATTGTTGGATAACTGGTTATTGTTATAGAATGGCCCCGAAGAAAGTAAACACGTTGTCGGAGGCAAATATAGCCGAGATGATCGCTCGACAACTACAAACAGTACTTCCGACAATAGCAGCACAATTCGCTGCTAGTATTCATACAACTATGAATACCAATCAAGTGCCGAACGCTAACGCGGCCGTAAATACTAATCCCCTGACAAATACTAATACAACCACAAATGCTCCCCCGATAAATACTGATACTATCACAACTAATACTTCCCCGTTGAATACCAATATTACTTTCGATAATGATAATCTCCCACCGAACTTAAACAATAGTTGTAACAATCAAAATCCCCCGCAACACGGATATCAACTTAAGAACTTCATGCTATGTAAACCTGTGGAATTTAGCGGTACTGAAGGACCAAACGGACTGGTAAAGTGGATCGAAAAGACTGAATCCATCATTAATATCACTAACTGTCCACCAGATTGTATTGTTAAATTTGCTAATTCTACATTTGTAGACCACGCGCTAATGTGGTGGAATACTGTTGTGCAAATTCGAGCACAAGAGGCAACCAATCGTATGTCTTGGACAGAACTTAAAAATCTTATGATAAAACACTTTTGTCCGATAAACGAAATTCAGAAATTAGAGCAAGAACTTTGGAATCTAGAAATGAAGGGTGCAGATCACTTGGAGTATACGCATCGCTTTAACGAACTGGCTCGTCTAGTCCCATGGTTAGTTACTCCATAATCTAAACGTACTGAACGCTACATTTGGGGTTTAGCCCCCGAAGTCAGGAGTTTGGTTAATTCAACTGGCCTTGTAACATTGAGAAGCCGATTCTTTATCTGATGATTAGGAAACTTTCATTATGATACAACAATCAAACCCGATTGCTTATGCAAGATTGACTTTAGCCAGATTCATTGAAAAGTTGGAAGCACATGAACTTGAAATTCGCAAAACAAAAGATGAAGAATACATAGGTAATTAAAGACATCGGGTTATACTTTAACCCATCACAATTTGTGATTGCTCCTAGCCCGAAGAATCAAATTACATTTGTCACAAGAAGTGGTGGTGGTGGAAGTTCACAAGCAAATCAGTATCAACCATCTAACATATCACACTACACAAACACCTACACTAGAACTAAATCAACCAACTCTGCTCCTGAACAATACTCAAAACCCGCAAGTCCATCATCCTGATGTTGTTCAATGCAACATTGCTATTAATATCAAGAACAACAATGGACTGACAGTGTAAAACGTTCGAGAACATATGGCTTTTTTGGGATCCGTCCTTGAGTCTTATGAGTGTTTGATTGCCGGACGTATTGGGAGTTATAACATGACAAAAGAGGATTATGATCAGATTGATCTTGAGGAAACAGAGATGTTAGATATTCATTGGTGTATGGCGAGTGTTGTGAGAAGGGCTCAAAGGTTCAGGGAGATTACTGGTAAGAACTGCCTTGATGTGACAACTTCAAAACTTGGATTCGACAAGTCAAAAGTCCGATGTTTTCGATGCAAGGAAAAATGCCACTTCAAGAGGGAATGCACGAATTCTGAAGTTGGTGATACTAATCGTAATCCTTTTGGTTGGGATTATAACCGGCAAGCCATCTACCATCAAAGCTCTCCTGCATCAGCTGAACCATCAAAGAAGAATGAAGCATCGTTATCAAAAGCGTGTCATGCGCAACTAGATGAGGGTTTCAATTGGAAGTTCACAAGAAAATCAGTTTCAACCATCTAACATACCACACTACACAGACACCTACACTAGAACTAAATCAACCCACTCTGCTCCTGAACAATACTCAAAACCCTCAAGTCCATCATTTTGATGTTGTTCAATGCAACATTGCTATTAATATCAAGAACAACAATGGACTGACAGTCTAAAACGTTCAAGAACATATGGCTTTTTTGGGATCCGTCCTGGAGTCTTATGTGTGTTTGATTGCCAAAACGTATTGGGAGTTATAACATGACAAAAGATGATTATGATCAGATTGATCTTGAGGAAACGGAGATGTTAGATATTCATTGGTGTATGGCGAGTGTTGTGAGAAGGGCTCAAAGGTTCAGGGAGATTACTGGTAAGAACTGCCTTGATGTGACAACTTCAAAACTTGGATTCGACAAGTCAAAAGTCCGATGTTTTCGATGCATGGAAAAATGCCACTTCAAGAGTGTAGGTTCCCAGCCGGATCTACACGGAATATCTCGTTCTACGTAGGTGCGGAATCCCTACGTAAGACGTTACGAGCGTAGAAGACGATACGAGTTAACACGATCGAACACACGTTACAATAAGCAAAGACACGTTGTATATTGCAACCGGAAACATGTGATATCAATCACTGATTACAGGACTCGTAAAAACGTAAACTGATTAACTTTGTTACTAAACAGCCGTAACCTAATGCTATATAACCACGACAACTTCGCCTGGCATGTTCAGGCGAAGTTGTCACTAACTTCGCTTATCTAACAAGTTCGCCTATATCAGCGAACTTGTTAGCTAACTTCGCTTAATACAAAATACAAATCCAAACGACTCGATTACAGACACTATATACTGAACTACTGACATCATGTACCAACAGACTCCCCCTTGGCAGTAGCTTCAATCTTTATCTTCAAACACGTGTCTTGTAATCTTCAACAATCTTGTATCTTCATCTTTAAGCATGAACTCCTTCACGTACACAAACTGATACAATTCTTTGATATTTCTTCGCTTCGTCTTTCCAAGCAGGAATATAAAATATCTTCTTCTCATTCAGCACCTGCAGATCAGCTTGCGACAAGTTCACTAGATGCATCGGATCATAGACTCTCAGCAGCTCTTGTTCATCTTCGTCCTCCATTACTGCTTCAGCTGTCTCATAATCTACATACCACCACTTCAGATCTTTCAGCACATCCTTGGGCATTTGTTTCATCGGCACCTCTTTTATACACCGGATCGGTTTATACTTCATAATCATCCAAGGCTTGCCATCTGCTCTCATCCCTCTATCTTTGTCTTCAATGAGTTTTCCCTTTTGTGGTTTCAACAGCTCGAACTTCTTCTCTTTTATACTTTCCTTCCAAACAATCTTCCCAATGACTCTAGCCATGTTATCATCACTTCTGTTGATTAACCCCAATCTGGCTAAGTCTCTCACTTCACATTCTGGCAATGTATTCAATGATCTCAACATCCTCTTGAAGTATTGAACACCATCATACCTTTTAATCACAAAGAGCCTCAACTGCTCATCATATATCCAGCATATAATCCCCTTTCTCGATTCAGCATAGCCTCTAATGTTGTAACTCTTCTTAAACATAGTAGGGACCGCCGGTTTCTTCGTTTTTACAAACCATTGAGCATAGCCTTCTTTCCATCTTGGCTGCTCTTCCCATTCCGTCTCATCATTTCCAATCTCTTGACTCATATCTGCCTTATCGACTTCTGGAATCTCATGCTCCACATTCTCCTCTACTATCTCTCCCTCTTCTATATCATTTTCAATAACAATCTCTGCACCAATCTTCTCTATCTCATCCACCGGTAATACATCATCATCACCTACAAATTCATCATCCATCTCCTCAACGTCCACCACCACCACATCATCACCACCAGCTGCACTTGTCGACTCCCCCTGAGTTGTGGAAGTCCCAAGAGCTTGATCAGTTCTTGGCAACTCTCCACCTGCACCTTTCGATGCATTGGGATCATCGTTTCTGTCATTTCGCTTCTTAGTCCTCAGCTCATCGCCCTTACAGCTCGTCTCCCCCTGAGATGCCAAGAACTCCCTCAAAGCATCAATGATTTTGCCATGTTCTATCAGCAGCGACGACTGTATCTGATTCTCTGCAACGAGGCGTTGAATAGCATGGGTCTGGATAAGATTCACCCTTGATTGTTCTGCCACGACCCGTTCAAGTGCTGCTATTCGTTCAGAGTCTGATAAGGTTGCATCGAAATCAAACCTCAGATGTGATATATCTTGAGTGTACTAAGGAGGGATTTCCGATGTAACCGGGACCTCAGAAGTAGGCATAGACGTAACCGCAGGTGGTATCGTCACCGATAACCCTGCAGTGGCCACAACCGTCGACTCAATAAATCGTGCCACGACCTCCGTTGGAGTAAGAGTTGGAGGTGGCAACGATACAATCTCCGGAGCCGATAGTTGGAATGTAGTGGGTGAGAGGCCAAAGGCAGATGAGGTAGCCACAAACGGGAACGTCCGTGGCGCTTGGCCTTGTAACTTGTAATGATGAGGGAATAATGGTCATACCGGACAGTGCGGGTGGGGTGAAACGTACCACCCTTGAGCTCTCACCGGCTCCCAAACCTGCACCTGCCCGTTCCCTTCTTGATCTCCGAATCAACTGATGAACTTCTTCTTCATAATCTGACTCGCTGTCATCATCAGTTCTCTTTCTTTTCCCTTGAACCCGTTCTTGGTTAACTAGAATTCGTCTCGCTTCAGCCAACTCATCATCAGAATCAGAATCAGCCACCGTTGTAGCTGTCCTAGTCACATTCACACTTGAAACTTGTACATTTTCCTCTGGATCCACCCGATCCATATCAAAGAAGCCTTGACCGCCAAACGCAGCGTCAAGGTCTACATTCTCCTCCGGTGACACAACAGGAGCAGCAGGTATAACTTGAGGTGCTCCTGCCTGTTGTGGTGCCGGGTCCCGAAACTCGTCCCCACGAGCTGGCACATACTCCGGGTTGATCAAGTACCCAAAAAGTGGAGTACGTCGAGGACGGAGCTCAGGTTTGCTCCTCGCACTGGAAGATCTGCATTGGGCGAAGATCCGTTTGCTCACACTTTCCACGTATCTAATTGGGTGACGCTGAGGTAGCATTGGAGCCACATGATTCAAGATCATCTGAATGAATCTTGGATACATAATAAATCTCTCACGCGCCACCGCTCTTCTCTGTCGATCTATCTCGTAAAAGACCATCTGACTAAAGCTGTAACGCTTATTATAAGTCAGAGCAGTCATCGCCGACTGCATGGTCGCGCCCATGCCATCAGTGCCAGCCTTTCTCCCTGGCATGCATACAATCATGACATGCATGAGAAAGCGCCACTGGTCTAGTAAAAACCCCTTCCTTCTCTGAGTATCTCCCAAGGGACCAGAGTATCCCATCCTCAGAAACGCTCCATCTCGGAAAGGAGCTACAAAGTCTGTCGGGTAATCTCTTGTCTCATCTCCAAAACGCAAAGCCGCCCGGATCTGTTCAGATGTGAACTGAACAATCTGATTGTTGACCGTTGCTCGCTTCACTGGGGGCTCGACGCGACAGTCATATTCCACGGTCTGCCAAAAATCCTCAATGTTTGGCAAGGATATCGGCAGAGTTGTGGTAATCGCGTGGAATATACGCGAGCGTAAAAGAAACGTGATGATTTCGCGGAAATCATCAACTCCGCTCGCCTCCGGGTCTAATGTTATGTACATGTTATGACCCGGGAAGAACTGTCTTTGGTTGTCTCCTCCATCATCACCGCCTGCACCGCCTGCTCCAGCTACAGCAGCCATATCTGCATCAAACAGACTAAGTTAGATAAACGTCAAAGCAAATCACAAATTCGCCTGTTACCATGAGCGAAGTTGTGATCTGTTCTGTATAGGTGAAGTTAGAGGTGGGGCGAAGTTGGGAACAACTTCGCTTCAACTTGAACTTCGCCGGATAACAGTTAAGTAAAAAGACCCAGGCCAAGTTAATGATAACTTCGCCTAACCACAACATCGCCTCATATACTGTAACCTAATTAATTATTAGGCGAAGTTGAACCTCAGGCAAAGTTACGGATAACTTCGCCTAAACTGTAACTTCGCCGAATATGAAACGGCGACAGATTAGACTTTCAAACGAAACGAATTGGATCAATTTGGAGAATGTTCGGTGATAAACACATGATATTATGAAGATCTAGACGATTAAGTTGAGTATGACCACGTAAAAACATGTTTGAAAATCGGGTGTTAAGGTTTCATATAAACGAGGTCGCTAATCGGGTAAATACGACCTCTGAATAACATCAATTGACAGAGATTATACGATTCGACTACCATACACACCTTTAATCACGGATTAGAACTGAGAAAAGTGAACACAAAAGATTCGATCGATAACTTCGCTTAGGGTTACGAAAGTATAAGTTCGCTGGTTTTGTTGAAATAATGAACAGTCTGACCTTTAATATCCTTTATATAGGGTCAACGTCATACAGGCGAAGTTATGGATAACTTCGCCGGTATTAAAATTTTCAAAACAAACCCTATAATTTGAACAATTTGCAATTAAGTTTTAAAAAAACCTTTAAAGTGTTAAATGATACGATCAAGACCAAGTAACCAGGTATAAAATCATACAACTACATAAGTAGAAAAATTTTAAAAATAAAGTACACGGGATCAAATTTCAGTCTCGACAGGGACTACCATGTTTTAGAAAAGATCCGAACAGGAATCATACTAATTACGTGACTGTCACACAGATCCGTGTTTAGCTATATTATGACATAAAGAAACAGGTTGTAAGCAGGTAAATGACTTAGAATGGTTTTCATCGTTTCTGTGATACGGGTTAGGTTCAATTAAGCTCAAAACTTAAGTGGGCAACAACTCAGAGATTATGATGCCTCCTATCTATTCTCAAAGCGTATTTGACTTTCCCCAAGTCACCCCGAGTTGACCTCGACCCGTAGTGTCTGATTAAATAGTAATTACTCTTCGATCTTCAGACTCTTCTTCCCGTTCTCTTTCTTACATCTTGATTGAGAAGTCTTAACATTATGAACTCTAGAATGTCTCAATAACACACATTTTTTTTTATTTTTAAGCAAATACACAAACTTCAGAGTAGTAAATAACTGCAAGTCCCGAATCTGGATCACTGCAGTTTCTTGACACGCTATCTTCACGGGAATCAGAACACTCACGGGCTCGTGTATGACTGGGTAATCGCTTTTCTGCCTATTATTCGGAAAGATATATATGGAGACATGCACAACTCATTAGGAGTTTCCACATAAAATCGAGTAGATTTAGTTAGTATCACTTGTACTTTTACGCACCATAAAAAGCTACCATGACATACAATGACTGTTCTAAAGTCTTTTAGGCCTTATAACTTCACTAGTTAAGCACACAGAATCAGTATATCTATCACTTTCCAAGGTTGGATCAATTTTCTGTTAATCATAGTAAAGGAACTTCTTACGAAGTAGTAGACTTGAAAAATAATTTCATTTCCCGAAAAATTTTAACTTCAATCGCCCCGATCAAAATTGAAGTTTTCAGGTAAACGGCTATCCTGAAGATCCAATGGATCAGCTGGACCGACCACATACGAGTATGTGTCCTTCTAACTAAGTTTGAACGACTAATTTTCAGCGACAGAAGAAAAACACATCATAAACCGCCCCGGTCACTTTCAGTCATCTGGTTAATGGCTATCCTCATATTCTACAAGTAGAAATGAGGACCAAACATATCCGAAGATATGTCCTTCAAACTGAGGCAACCGACATAATTCTAAGCGATAGTGACGTTTTTTTTTTTTTTTAAGTAAAGACAAAAACACGGTTACTCGGGATTGATCATCCCATTCAGCTCAACAAGGTTTTGAAAACGATTTTTGTCAAACGCTTTAGTGAACAAATCAGCGAAATTATCTAACGTATCAACCTTTTTGAGCACAATCAGTTTCTTCTCAGCACAATCCCGTATAAAATGATGACGGATGTCAATATGTTTAGTTTTACTGTGTTTTACGGGATTGTTAGTTACTGAGATAGCAGCAGTGTTATCAATGCAAATAGGAGTATGAGTGAAATTCAGACCATAATCGCGCAATTGCTGTTGAATCCAAAGAACCTGGGAGCAGCAGTTGGATGCTGCCTTGTATTCTGCTTCACAGGTTGAAATGGCGACTGAGGTCTGCTTCTTGCACTGCAATGACACTAATCTGCCTCCAAGAAACTGACATCCACCTGTTGTTGACTTCCGACTCTGATTGCACCCTCCATAATCAGAATCCGTGTAGGCGACCAACTCCATGTCTCCTCCTCTCATGTACCACAATCCCAGCTTAGGTTTGCCTTTGAGATAGCGCAATATTCTCTTCGCACCCTTCAAGTGAAATTCCTTTGGGTTTGCCTGAAAGCGTGCACAAAGACAAACAGCAAACATAATATCAGGTCTAGAAGCAGTTAAGTACATTAAAGAACCTATTATTGCCCGATATTGGGTTGGGTCCACGTCTGCATCGTTGTCTGAATCAGCACCCAATTTATGGTTGACGCAGACTGGAGTATCAAATGGAGTGCTATCCTCCATCTTGGAGCGTTTGAGATCATCATGGACATACTTAGTCTGATGAATGAACATCCCATCTTTCTTCTGATCAACCTGCAGTCCTAAAAAGAAAGTTAGTTCACCCATAGCACTCATTTCAAATCTCTTCTTCATGACGGCCTCAAACTCCTGACACATGGCGACTTTTGATGCAGCAAATATGATGTCGTCCACGTAGACTTGCACCAGTAGAAAGTCGCTCCCTTTTCTCTTGAAGAACAATGTGCTATCGATCTTTCCTCTTTCAAACTCATTCTCAAGCAAGTAGTCGGATAATGTTGAGTACCAGGCACGAGGAGCCTGATGTAGCCCATACAGTGCTTTACTTAGCTTGTATACGTGATCAGGAAAGTCTGGGTCAGGAAAACCCGGAGGTTGCTCAACGTACACAACCTCATCGACTTTACCGTTAAGGAACGCACTCTTCACATCTAACTGAAATACCTTCATCTCCTTATGTGCAGCAAATGCCAAAAACAATAGAATGGCTTCCAATCTTGCCACAGGAGCAAACACCTCATTGTAATCGATCCCCTCTTGCTGATTAAAACCTTTTACAACCAGCCTCGCCTTGTTCCTGATAATAATCCCTTTCTCATCTCTCTTGCATTTGAAAACCCATTTTGTGCCAATCGCATGCACATTCTTCGGTTTTGCAACCAAGTTCCATACCTCCATCTTTTTGAACTGGGCTAATTCTTCTTGCATGGCTTCGACCCACGAGCTGTCCTTGAGAGCCATTTGATAGTTCTTTGGTTCAATCTGGCTGATGAAGCAGATGTGCAAGCATTCGTTTATGATTCATGTATCTTTAATGCTTGTGTAAACACAGGTGTGCTCATTCAAGCTTTGTCTTGTTTGTACACCGTCGGACAGATCACCTATCACATTCTCCAAAGGGTGATTTTTGTGAACTCTCGTAGTCGGAACCGCACTGACTTGCAGATTGTCTTCCAGGTTCGAAGGTAGCTCATCAATGGGTGATTGTTGTTGAGAGTGAAAAGGATTGAAGAATTCCTCTTCAGTAGAGGCAGCAGGGGTATCGACAGCATTTGACGAGGAAGGCTGACATTCATCGTACAGCGGTCTTTGCACAACATTGTATTCCTCATCGTAAAGCATCTTCGAAGCTATTCTTTCATCTACTTCTGCACAATCCAAGTAAGGCATGTTAAAGGATTTAAAAAGTCTATCATAGTCGAAAACCCCAGTGGGTCCCGTGCTTGGTTTTGGTGATTTGTAACTTGTGATATCAGTGTTACAGACCACCTCAACCTTGCTGGTCGATGTATTAAAGACTCGTCTGTTGGGAGTCCCAACAACGTATCCGACCAAAATTCCTTCGTCGGCTACTTCACTAAATTTAGAATTTGTCTTTAATATCGAACACGGGGACCCGAATGGTTCAAGACCACTCAAGTTGGGCTTTCTCCCATGCATAAGTTCATAACATGTTTTATTCAGTCTTTTAACAGTTAACACTCTATTAAGGATATAACAGGCTGTTGCAACAGCTTCAGCCCAGAATACCACAGGAAGTTTCGAATCAGCCAGCATGGTTCTGGCTCCTTCAATTAACGTTCTGTTCTTCCTCTCAGCCACTCCATTTTGTTGCGGAGTATACGGAGCGCTGTACTGATGTTCTATTCCTTTCTGTAAGCAGAAGAGCTCCATCTGATAGTTCTTGAACTCAGTCCCATTGTCACTCCTGATGTATTTAACTCTTTTTCCCATAATATTCTCAACCTTGGTAATCAAATTTATTACCATCTGAACAGTTTCATCCTTTGACTTCAGGAAATATACCCAAGAGTATCGAGAGAAATCATCAGTGATCACCAAGCAGTAAGATGTTCCACCTAGGCTTTTTGCATTCACGGGACCAAAGAGATCCATGTGAAGTAAGTCTAGGGTACTGACTATTGAATTAACCTTCTTGGTGTGATGGGATTTCTTGTGTTGCTTTCCCTTTTTGCACGATAAGCATTGGTCTTCAAAGTTGAAATTTTTCAAGGGAACACCCAGCACAAGCCCATTCTTGACAATGTAGTTCATTTTCCGAAGATGAATATGCCCCATTCTCCCATGCCATAATTCGGACTCCGATTCAGTTGCTTTTGACAGAAGACAAGATTCTTCTGTTGCCATCTCAGTCGACCTCATGTCCATAATATACGTATTCTTTTCTCTTGGAGCCTTCATAACAATCCAATCCTCTGGTATCTTGAAACCAGGATATAGCACGATCGCTTCATTCTTGGTAAAGTGCACGGTGTAATCTTTGTCACAGATCTGTGATACACTCAGCAGATTATGCTTCAGTTCTTCAACGAAATTTACTTTCTCTAACTTCATCTTTCCGTTAGTCACCGTCCCAATTCCTGTGATCCTTCCACCACTCTCTCCAGCGAAACTCACTCTTCCTCCCTGAACAGGTTTCCATTCGTGTAACAAACTCTTGTTACCCGTCATGTGCCGGGAACAGCCGCTATCCACAACCCATAGATTGTTTGCTGCCCTGTTCAACTGTTCCTGCACGATTAAAGCAGATGATTAAAATCTGGGGACCCAAGACCTATTGGTCTTGGGTCGATACATCCCGTACTTTGGCTGTCCAAAGTTAGTATCGGAATAATTTCTGTAAGTCCTAAAAGGATACCTTCTTGTAGATTGACTATGAGGCCATCCATACCTTCGTGAATTATATGAATTATTACTTATGGTTTGGTTGTTAGCAGTGAAAAACTGAGATTGATTTCTTTGAAAACCAGGATTATTCCAATTTCTGAACTTTGATGAATTTTCATTTTTACCATTATATTGATTACGGTTAGTTCTGTTCTCAGTTTTCGAAGGCCTCACACCTCTGAATCTCTGCTTCAGAGGGCAATCTGCAATTAGTTGTCCTAATTGATTACATCTGAAACAACTCCTGTGTTCAACTTTCTTTTCAATAGTTGTTTTAGATGTTGAGGCTGCATTACTGCCCGTTTGTCTCACATATGGTGGGATATACGGGTTTAGTGGAGATTTCTTTTCAGTTGTTTTATGTTTCTCTCCACCTTTTGGTTCTTTAATAGTAACCTTAACCGGAACTGTCTGACCAAAATCAATATCAACAGATTTCTGATTACTAGGATCAAAAGTGTAATTATGATTATACGGTGGTGGAACTTCATGATATCCAATTCCTCCCCTTTTAACTGGGGAACCTTGATCACTAACGAGGTGATCAAGTATAGCGGAGGAATTTCTGAATTGCTCAAGTTTCCTGTTTAGTTCCACCACTTTCACCTGGTGATCAGCTATCTGTTTATCTCTTTCAGCTATTAGTTTGGTTTTCTCTTCTAACACTTCATAGCTAAGATCAATTACTTGAATTTTTTCAGCTAGATTTGCTTTAAGACTCCTAATATCTTTCTCACTAGCTTTTATTTTTACTTTATAACTGTTTTCTCTAGCTTTAGTGAAATGATGATCTTCTTTTAATGTTTTAAATTGAGCATCCAAACTAACAAACTGATCAGTTATAGTTGTCAATTGTTCAGACAGATTTTCACATTTAGTACAAGGGAGTTTAGTACTTACCTCGGAGAGCTGATCTGTCACATCGGCCATGAAAGCTTGATTTTCTCCAGTTACCTTCTCACTTTCTGCAGTTTCGATGTTCGCCAAATTAGCCTGTTTAAACACTTCCTCAACATGCAGATTCCAGTTGTACTCCCCGTTCTGTCTGGATATCATGGCTCTATTCTCATTACCACCCCCACTCTGTTGTGTAGACCTGTTTTGACTGCGTTCTACATGTTCATTTGTGCACTCCTTCGCAAAGTGGCCATTCTGCTGACAGTTATAACATCGCACCTTTGACTTGTCAAAACCCGGTCTCTCACCAACAAACTTTCTACCTGTCTTCTTCATAAACCTCTTAACCCTTCTCACAATCATCGCCATTTGCCACTGCAGATCCATTTCTTCCAGATCATCAGCATCGATCTGATCATAGTCTTCATCCAATGTTGCAGGATCAACAATCTTACCCTGAATGTAATTTTCATACGAAGCAATGAAAGATGCATAGAGAGCAAACTGCTGTTCAGCAGATTTAACACTCATGGGCATCTTTGAGTAGTTGTTGTTCGAAACACTTGGGGAAAAACTGCTCTTGGTTGCTTGAGGTTTAGAAGCGTTTGATCCACCAGCTACAAAACACACATCCCCATTCATGTTGAGAGATACATGACCTTCATGTGTTGAGTTAGCACCCGAGTCTCCCTTAGAGTAGTAAGCAGACGATTCAGACTTCGAACTTGAACTTGAGTTAACTTTTGCACCATACATTCCTGGATCCTGAACCTGATCAGTTGGTGTCTCTTTACGAACCATGTTAAGTTCAAAAGTTCTTAGTTTGTTGACTGCTGTTTCCAAGTCATAGTCGGCAAACTCTTTGTCTTCTCTCATTAAGACAGTGTACATCTCCCATTTCGGTGGAAGAGCATCAAGAAGCTTTTCAACGATCTCATCTTCTTTGTAAGTAATGGAGTAGTTGCTGAGTTCGGTCATCAGATGATAATATCTAGTGATGATATCATCAAGTGATTCATTCTTCAAGTACTTGAACACCGAGAATTGGGTTTTAAGTAGTTTAATCTTTGATGCACGAATCCCAACATTACCCTCAAAACGGTTTTCAAGTGCTTCCCAAAGCTCTCTAGCAGTTTTATACTTTCTGAAGGTGTGAAGAATCTCTTGTGGAAGAGCCATTGTTATCGCTGCATGAGCTTTGCTTTCAGCCTCATACATTTTCTTTTCTTCTTCTTCCATCTCTTTGTATTTCTTAATCTGATCCCGACCCTCATACTCAGCAGTTGGTGGAATGTAACCATCTTGTATGCACACCCACATTTTAGCATCTTGGTACTTGACATATTGCTCAAACCGATCTTTCCACGCACAAAATCAGTTCCCTTAAGCATCTTTGGTGCCTTTGTAGCTGAACACGCTTCCACTTCCATCTTCACCAGTTCCGTAATGTTTATTGAAGACATCTTTCACAAAACACAAAGAAACCCGAAAAATAAAAATTTTATTTTTAACAGTACTGTAGGCGAAGTTGTGGATAACTTCGCTTAAGTCTGAACTTCGCTGATTCTGAACTTCGCTCCCTTTGTTAAATTCACCTGATTCGGCGAAGTTGTGTATAACTTTGCTTAAGGTAAGCGAACTTGTGAGGTAGGCGAAGTTGTGGGTAACTTCGCTTGAGATAAGCGAACTTGAGAAGGTAGGCGAAGTTGTGGATAACTTCGCTTAACCTTATATCTTCGCCTAAACCCTACAAACAGTGACGGCAACTTCGCCTGATGAACACGATGGTTTTGCAGGTTTGATTTCTGGATTTTACGAGGTTTGTGAAGGTGTAATGGGTTGTTTATGATGGTGGGAGGTGAGTAGGACACAAAAACTCGGTAAACTCGTCCCGCGAATAGTCGAACGGAACGATTTCTACACCCGCGTGATAATCCCGAACCACACAATCACGAGCAAAAGCTCTGATACCAATTGTAGGTTCCCAGCCGGATCTACACGGAATATCTCGTTCTACGTAGGTGCGGAATCCCTACGTAAGACGTTACGAGCGTAGAAGACGATACGAGTTAACACGATCGAACACACGTTACAATAAGCAAAGACACGTTGTATATTGCAACCGGAAACACGTGATATCAATCACTGATTACAGGACTCGTAAACACGTAAACTGATTAACTTTGTTACTAAACAGCCGTAACCTAATGCTATATAACCACGACAACTTCGCCTGGCATGTTCAGGCGAAGTTGTCACTAACTTCGCTTATCTAACAAGTTCGCCTATATCAGCGAACTTGTTAGCTAACTTCGCTTAATACAAAATACAAATCCAAATGACTCGATTACAGACACTATATACTGAACTACTGATATCATGTACCAACAAAGAGGGAATGCACGAATTCTGAAGTTGGTGATACTAGTCGTAATCCTTTTGGTAGGGATTATAACCGGCAAGCCATCTACCATCAAAGCTCTCCTGCATCAGCTGAACCATCAAAGAAGAATGAAGCATCGTTATCAAAAGCGTGTCATGCGCAACTAGATGAGGGTTTCAATTGGAATTCTATTGTTCATAGAGTTAATATCGCTGAAGTGATTGATGAGGAAGTTAGAGAACATGTATGTATTAATGCAGGTAAAACTGAGAAAAATGTGGAAACTAGAGATATTGTTGCTGATCTAACTGATACTGACAAGACTAAGTGTGATGATCAACAACAGAACTACATTGAGGAGATTACAAGTGATACTGAGGGGAAAGAATCTCCAAAGAGTTTTGATTCGATTCCAAATGAATTCTTTAAATCATTTTTTCCACCTGATGTGTTTGAAAGTTTTGCAGGTTGGTACAATGGTGAGGAGTTACCTCATGGAAAGATTGACTTTGGAATTTATGATGAATAAGATGAGATTATAGCAACTGATGAAGTTCATGTAGCTACAAAGATTGAAGAAATGAGTGATGAAACTGTGTCGGCTAAAGATGTTCCATCGATAGCTGATTATGAAGAAGTTGAAGATGAATCCATTCATCATGCTTGCATGGCTAGAGAGGCAAAATTTTCTACTCTAAAACATGTTTGTGATTCGTGTGTTGGAAAGGATTTTATAATAGATTCTCTGAAAACGACTACAATAATGTTTTTCTTGATTATAAGTGTATTAAAGAAGCTTTTGACAAACTTCAAAATTGTGATAAATGATTGAGAAAATCCTACAAGATGAGAAAACAATTTCTATGCTAACTCACATAGTTAAAGATAAACAAATGGCTATTAATAGACATGTTGATGAGAAAGCGGAACTTAAAAGGAACTTCAGTTGATTAAAATTGAAACTGAAATAGTTGACACTAAACTTAAAATGTGACAATCGTCAATTTCAGGTTAACTCCGTTAACTCAACTCCGTCAATTCAAACTTAAGATCACTAAATCTATGACGCACACTTCATTACATTTAAACTAGGGTTTAAATGACGCTTAACACTTACTACATGTGTAGTCTTTCGGGATTTTGCACCGAAACGCAAACGAGTTGACGCAAACGGTTGATGAATAAACGAAAAACGTCAACATAATAATTATGTGATAATTAGGTGTTAACATATGTGTTACTTGCTTATACTGTATGTAATGCTAGACAAGAAACAAGAACTAAGTTAGTTTAAGCTAGGAAAAAGTAATACATGGAAGTGGAGGGGCCAAAGTGTAACATAGTTTTCTATAATATATCCTTAACAATTAACCCTAACTACTATTATTCTTTCTTCCTACTTCCGATCTCAAACCCCCTCCCCTTGCTCCTTGGCTGCCGTCCACTATACACACACCTACAACCCTCAATTCAAGCTTTTGATTGAAGAACTAGGTGCTAGGAAGGTATAATTGATCATCCTTTACATCCTTGTTACTTGATTTTGATGTTTAATGGGTTAATTGAAAACCCTAGCTTGACCGATTTCATGTATGTATAGTTAATATGATTTGTTGTTGATTGGATAATGATTTGATAACTAGATTGAATGTTGTTGCATGTTAATTGTTGTGTCTATGGTTTGAGTTCAAACAAAAACCCTAATCATGTATGTAATAGGTAATTGATGTGCATGGATGGTGTTTATGGAGTCTAGAGTGTTATATGAATGCATGATAGTTCATAGGTTGTTAATATATTGAGTTTGGATGCAAACAGTTTCTGGACAGAATGTGTATATGATGTTTAAGTGACTGTAACGAAGTGTAAACCTGAAAATTGATTGAGATTATTGGTACTACAGTAAACTGGGTTGAGCCTAGTTTCTATAAAGTATAAACTTGTAATTTTTGGACAAGTAGAAGTTAACTTTTATGATTTTACAAAAACGTTGTGCAAAGCTGAGCTGTTAGACCTGCTGTTAGGTTGTGTTGTAAATGTTATATCTCATGAACTACGAGACCAATTGGGTTTGTTCCACTTCTGGAAGTTGACTTATTGAGTTAGGAACCTAACCCAAGTGGTCTTGCATTTATTGGATTTTTCGTTTAACGGAAATTGCAAATAACATTCTGTTGCGCATGAATTTGACTGTTATGAGTTTGCTGTAATGATTTGATGATTGTGAGAAAACTATGTGGAATAAAAATATAATAAAATATGTTCTGGAAACCTAAGACATATGTGCTTCTGTGATGATTTTTGGTAAATTAATTGAAATGCTATGATTGGTGAAATAGTACAATCTTTCTAGTAGGATTTCTGTCTCGGTGAAACTAGCTGCTGAGTTGTGTAAAAATGCATGAAACATGATACTTGCTATATAATTGTTATGTTTTGACCAAAATACCCTTGCGGGGAATAATTGCTAATTGATTGCCATGATTTGACCAAATTGCCCTCATGGGGAATAATGGCTAGTTAATTGTTATTTGTTGACCAAAATGCCCTTACGGGGAATAATTGATAGTGGGGTACTTTATGAATATATGACACGTATATGATTGCTTACACATGTAATGTGTCACAAATACGCTGGTTAAAGTCACACACGATTCACAAACGAAACACGAAACATGTTATGTGCATAGGTATTATGTGCCGGGTCTAGAGACTCGATAATATTCCGACACTTAGAAAAATCTCTTTATTGTTTTAAAACGCTAGAGAGAGTTTTTCGGTGACGCGCATCTTGGTGATTTAATTTGGGAAATTCTTCGCAAACAGTGAGTTTCACTTTCCCATCTTTAAACTGTTTTCAAACGCTTTTCACTTGGGGGAGATAACATACTCCACAACGCATTTAAAATTTTGTTATAAATTATATATCACTTGTAAAGGCTAAGTGGCAAACGAAACATTTGAAGTCCTACTGTAACGATTCCGGCAAATTCAGGTATACCCTAGCCGGTATATACTATTTACGTGTTATTTAATACTGAATATATGAATTATAATGTGTATATACGAGTATGTATGATTCACGGTACGAATTATACTCGATTATACCGTTAATCGTATTGGAAGTACGGTTAACCGATTGACGGTTATTGAAACCCGAATGAATCGGAGATTACGTTATAGACGAAATATATGATGTTTAGTAATGTTTACGAAGCATTAAAGCTTCGGGATAAGTGAATTATAGCACGGAAAAAGAATTTCGATTTAATGGTACGTCGGTACGTTAAACGAAACCTTTAATACCAAACCAAGCAAGAGATGATCAATCAAGCCGAAAAAGATGTGCAGTTATTAATAATATGATGTTTTAAGTCAATAAATGTCATGGTTTAAGTTTTTAAAGTTTTTAAATCGGTTTTATATAAATTTCATTTTTAAGCCGAAAAACGACCGTTTTAGCCTCGTTTTAAGCCGAATTAAACGTTTAACCGAAAAACGAACTGAACCAAATTATCCACAACGTTATCCGGATTACACAATCCGAATGTGTGGCCAAGATTGAAGGTGTGGGCCCCACCCCACACCCTTTATGCTTCCGATCGGATGAGGTAACATTCTCATCCCATTCATTTTCCTTTTTTCTAACATCCCAACTCCACAATTCTCTCAACCCTTCATACATTCATCCTAAATCCTTGATCTTTAACCCGAAGTCACAAGGTAAAAACATGATATAAGGGTTGAATCTTGGTTTTTTTAATTCCATAATCTTGAGAAAATGAGGTTTCAAGTAAGAAATGGGTGAAAACCCGAGATGAAACCGATTCTTGCATGATCAAGTGATGTATACAAGTTATACAAGGGATCTTGGTCCAAGAAAGGAGTTAAAAGAGTCAAAAACGAATTTTTACGGTTAAAATCTTGGTTTTGATGTCTTAACCGAAACCATGAAAGAAATGGCTTGATTGTGGGTGTAACTTGCTTGGTGTGGTGTTATTGTGCTTGTAGGTGTTATATCTAGTTGCTAGCAAAGGCTAGAAAGCAAGATCTTTGCGATCTAAAGCTAGAAACACAAGGTAGTTCGGTTTTTCGTATGATTTATATGATTTGGACAGATTGTGATAGACTTAGAGTTGGGTCATGAAATTTCACAGAGATGATCTACACATGAAAATATGAGATCTGTGAAAATTTGGTAATTTTTGGACAAAGGATGAATATTTGGTGAATTTAATGCTTGGTTTTGGCTAAAAATGATGAAAAATAGTTAAACATCATGAAAAATTCTGTAAAATTCCAGATAAGCTTTTTATAACATATAAAAGTCACACACAAAATTTCAGATCCGTTGGAGAAGTCTAAGTAGGCTTTTCGGTAAAACGAGTTCTAGGGTTTTCTAGCTCGGTTTTGGTGAAAATGGCATGAAAAATGAGATTTTGGTTCTGGAAAAATTACAGGGAACTATGTAGATGGCAGGGGTCATCCCAGAAAAATTTGGGACTTTTCTAAGGTCGTTTGGTATTTTCGATAAATTTGGTGTTTAAATGACGTTTAAAAATAGATAAATAAATGTTAAATATAAAAATTAATTCTGGAAATATTTTTATAAAATTCCTTACTGTCAAAAAGTGATTTGTACAAAATTTCAAGATCCGAGACTAAACGGATAATTATTTGTGCTAAAAAGAACATAAAAACAAACTTTTAAAGCTTAAAACGCGTAAACCGGCAAAGTTCTCCTAAGCGAGCTGACTGGTGTATAAAAACCTTAAAAATGAACTATTTTCATGAAACTAAGTTAATCAAGTAAAAATAAATCATCCGAAAATAATTCGGATGATTTGGGTATTTTTATCCGAAATAACAGTTTCCGGCACCCTAAAGACGGAAACGGGTCCCGCGGCCAAACGGGGCGTCTAAACCGAGCTCTAAATTCACGGATTTAACTAAAATATCAGTCAAACACTATTTTCGGGTCGTGTGTGACCAAATGTCAATTTTGAAACATAAAAACGGATAACCGTGCTAGGCACGCAAAACGGGGAAAACATAATAATAATAATTTTGACGGATAAACTCTAAGAGATATCACAATCTAAGTCCTGAGAAGTGTTTCGGGGTTAACATTGTCCCCGGATCGTGTACGATACTGGGTTAACAGTGTCCCCAGACGTACCGGTTAACACGAATTTAAGTTATATTAATAGAAATTGTATAGTAACGACTTAGGGATCATATTACAAATCCGGACCGGTAGCCATGCACAGTGTTACATATTTGCTCACGAAAAGGTGAGTTTCACGAGCCCCTTTTTACTGAACTGTTTTAAATATTTTCCTGGGGTGGAAAGCATGTTTCTATCAAAATGTTTAAGTACATGCTGATCGCATGGAAATGAATGTATTTATATAATGTTTATTGTACGGGAATCGTACGGTAATGTATTAAGATGGTAATTGTCTGAGTTGCTAACAGTGTAAGGCCCGAAACAGTGTTCTGGGTTAACAGTGTCCCCAGAGGTTATTAAATGGGTTTCTGGGTTAACAGTGTCCCCAGAGGGTATTAAATGTGTTTCTGGGTTAACAGTGTCCCCAGAGGTTATTAAATGTGTTTCTGGGTTAACAGTGTCCCCAGAGGTTATTGGATGTGTCTCTGGGTTAACAGAGGTTTCACTTGTAGGCTCAGCATAATTTCATCGCTAATATATGATTACTATAATGCTTTGTCATGGTTTATTTAAATTAGTGAAACTCACCAACTATTCGTAGTTGACCCGTTTTCTTTACATGCTTTCTAGGTACTCCCAAACTGGAATAATTGATACATGCTTGATGATGCGTGCTTTTGTGGAGGCTTAGTGATCTTTATTTTGTGTTGAATATGTTAACGTATTATCGGTAAAACTTATGTGTTAACGCCTAGATGATAACGAAACTCGGAACAATGTATTGCGATGTAAATTAATGTAGTGGTGTTTTCTTTATAAGCAATGCTGTTGATATCAGATGCGTCTGTTGCACCCCGTTTACGTTTCCACTGCGGTTACGGGGTGTTACACCTACACATCGAACCGATTAATATTTTGAATAGCGAGTCACTGTTGAGTAGTACTACTGGGTTTGACAAACCCCACCCAACGCTAAACTCGACTGGAGGTCGAGCGGGTGTAATTTTGGCTAACACGTACCATGGTCTGGAGGACCTGGTGACAAGGCACTTAATAAACGAGTCAGCTTCGGTGTCGAACACTTAGTAATACTTGTTGTATAGACTAGCTACCTATCGATATATAATTGACATAACACTATCTGTAACGCAAAACGCTGTAACGCAAAACGCTGTAACACTATCTGTAACGCAAAACGCTGTAACGCAAAACGCTGTAATGCTGTAACGTTGTAACGCAAAACGCTGAACGCAAACGCTAAACGATTTATTTTTATATAACTTGTGAACTCACCAACCTTGTGTTGACACTTTTAGTATGTTATTCTCAGGTGGCCGAGGCGGGCGCGCGGTTTAGGAACATGCATTGCTTGAAAAACTTTTAACTATGCAAACTTACTTTTAGCTGTTATCATTGGTTTTGAATCATCCTGCGTGACGTAACATTGTTTCTATGGTTTTACGCTTCCGCACTTATTTTCATTTAAACGTTTTTATGGTTTGATTATAACTGATGATTCCGATCCTGTTAGTTCACACCCTCTGACGGTAAAACTCTGTTAGTGGATTTTGAGGGTGTGACAGATTGGTATCAGAGCCATTGGTTATAGCGAACTAGAAGCTGCATGCATACTAGACTATAACCGCGACGACCCATTAGTTATAATGATACGCACTGCATAGATTTGTGTAGTCTTTGTTATCCTATCTCTTTACCTCTTTCACTCATACGCGCGCGCATACACGGCTTACCTGTAGGAATGTCGACGCCACCCTCATCATCATCCGATTCGATGACGCATGCTCACGGGAAGGAATCGCAATTACCTACCGCATCGCCACCCCGAGTAGTCCCGGAACTCAAAACTCCCGCACCGAAGAGGTACCGCTTATCCGGAGGCATATACGAAAACGACGTTAGCTGGGATTGGTACACTAACATGATCAGACGTATGGTCTATCGCGAACAAGTTCCCCCGTTACCTCACCCGAACCATCCTGCTTATCCCAACACCCTACCACCCATAACCGAACCTGTAGAGCGAGTTCTCGCAGTTGTTGTTTCATGCTTGGAGCGTGACGTGGGTTACATGCGCTATACGAGAGTGAACGTTTCCGGACTGTTAAAAGACGGAACCGAGACTAAGGAGGAGATTGCCCGCATGGCAGCGGCAATGAAGGAAATGCAAGAGGCTAGTGATCAACAGATGAAGATTATGAGGAAGATGCAAGCCGAGATGATAGACTTGCAAGAGCAACTCCATGTAGCAAGGACCCGAACCGAGATGGCTCTAGAGCGTTGCGATGTCTTACAAATGCAAATTGCTCAAAACGCAGCCGAACCTGAGGCAGAGCCTGAGGCAGAACCTGAGGCAGAGCCTGAAGAGGAACCAGAAGAAGATCCCGAAGAGGAAACCGAGGAAAATCCCGAGGAGAAACCGGAGGAAGAACCGGCTGAGCCAGAGGAACACTCGGACGTGTCCTCAGGCGACGACATCTCGGGATGATAATACCTAGATGGCTGGAAGAAACGCTGGACACGGACGTGGTAACATCAACTTGACTGCAGCTGAACTCCAAACTCTGCTGAACGACCATGCAGCGGCCGCTTTAGCCGCACACGTTCAGAATCAAGCTGGAGGTCCAAGTGGAACGTGTACCTTCAAGAACTACCTTGACTGCAAGCCTAGTACGTTTAAGGGCACTGAGGGAGCTATAGGCTTCCTGCGTTGGGCTGAGAAGGCCGAGTCGGCATTTGAGATGTGCAATTGTCCCCCTGCCAGTAGGGTCAAATTTGCTGCTGGAACACTTGAGGATTCTGCCCTCACTTGGTGGAATTCGAACGTGCAGATCCTTGGATTGGAACTGGCTAATGCTATGAACTGGGAGGAGTTCAAAAACATGATGCGAGAGGAGTACTGTCCTAGAGAAGAGATTTCGAAGTTAGAATCAGAGTTCTGGTAACTGAAGATGGTGGGCTCGGAAATTGAAGCCTACACTACTCGTTCTCACGAGTTGGCTGTGATGTGTCCGCGGATGGTGGATCCGCCGAGTAAGAGGATTGAAATGTACATTGATGGGTTAGCACCGCAGATTCAGGGCATGGTGACGTCTTCCAGACCAACCACGATTCAACAAGCGATCCGTTTAGCTTACAAACTGACGGATCAGGCTGTGACCCAAGGTGCGTTACCACCTAGGGGTTCGACCACTAAAGCCCGTGACAACCCGAGTAACGACAACAACAGCAACAGCAACCCGAGCAGCGAAAAGAGGAAGTTTGACAACACCAGATCTTCATCCTCGAACCTCCCACCGCAACAACACTACCGTAAGCCCGAATTCACTCGGAGATTTAACAATCAAAGTCACAACAACAATAACAACGGTAGCGGGTAGGGTTCGAGCGGATATGCTGGGAAATATCCGAAGTGCAATAGGTGCAACTATCATCATGTTGGCCCGTGTAACCGTGTCAAGTGTCAGAGATGCGGAAAGATGGGTCACCAGGCGAAGGAGTGTAGAGGAGACCTTGCGGCAACGGGTGCTCCAAAACTACCTATGACGACGAAGGGATGTTACGAATGTGGGCAGGAAGGTCACTTCAGGAAGGATTGTCCCAAGCTGAAACAGAACGACAACAATGGGGGTAATGGAAGTGGCAGTAATGGTGGAAGCAATGGCAAGGGAAGAGCTTTTGTGATTAGGTCGGGTCAAGCCCGCAATGATCCGCACGTGGTGACTGGTAAGTTCCCTGTAAACGATTGTTTTGCTTCTATATTGTTTGACACTGGAGCTGATAGGAGTTTTGTGTCGAAAGCCTTTAGTCAACTCTTAGACTTAACTCCAACTCCGTTAGATGCTAAGTTTCCTGTTGAATTAGCTGACGGTAAGACTATAGTAACGACTCATGTACTTGCGGGATGTAAGTTAAAACTGTCAGGTCATTTTTTTGATATCGACCTTATTCCTTTTACGCTTAGTAGTTTCGATGTCGTTGTCGGCATGGACTGGTTATCCGAGAACCGAGCGGAGATTATATGTCACGACAAGATAGTTCACATTTCTACCCCTTCCGGCGAGATCATTTCGGTCCGAGGTGAGAGGAGGGGCATGACCACCAGTGTCATTACCCTTATGAAGGCGCAGAAGTATCTACGAAAGGGTCATCCGGCAATTTTGGCGCAGATTGTTGAGAAACCCGCGGAGGAGAAGCGAATTGAAGATATACCGATTGTGCGAGATTATCCGGAGGTTTTCCCGGAGGATTTGCCTGGACTCCCTCCTATTCGCCAAGTCGAATTCCAAATCGAGTTGACACCCGGTGCAGCACCCATAGCACGAGCCCCGTATCGGCTCGCACCGGCGGAGCTTCAGGAACTGTCCACTCAGTTGCAAGATTTGTTGGATAAGGGTTTTATCCAACCTAGCTCATCACCATGGGGAGCCCCTGTCTTGTTTGTCCGAAAGAAAGACGGGACTTTCCGCATGTGTATAGACTACCGGGAGTTGAACAAGGTGACGGTCAAGAACCGTTATCCTTTACCCCGAATCGATGATTTGTTTGACCAGCTTCAAGGATCGAGTTACTACTCGAAGATCGATCTGCGATCCGGTTACCACCAACTGAGAGTGCGCGAAGAAGATATTTCAAAGACGACCTTCAGAACACGGTATGGTCACTACGAGTTTTCGGTTATGCCTTTTGGCTTAACCAACGCACCAGCCGTATTTATGGATCTCATGAACCGAGTATGCAAGGCGTACCTCGACAAGTTTGTGGTTGTTTTCATTGATGATATTCTCGTCTACTCCAAGAACGAAGTTGACCACGAAGAGCACTTGAGGTTAATTTTGGAATTATTGAAGAAGGAACAACTGTATGCTAAACTCTCGAAATGTGAATTTTGGCTTCGCGAGGTTCACTTTTTAGGGCATGTGATCAACGAGAATGGTATCCATGTCGATCCCGGTAAGGTAGAGGCCATCAAAAACTGGGAAGAACCTAAGACTCCGACTGACGTGCGACAATTCCTAGGACTGGCAGGCTACTACCGGCGTTTCATCGAGGGATTTTCAAAGATTGCTCAACCCCTCACCGCTTTGACTCACAAAGGTACTAAGTACAATTGGGGTGATGCGCAAGAATCCGCTTTTCAACTATTGAAAACCAAACTCTGCAGCGCCCCTATTCTAGCCCTCCCCGAGGGAACGGAAAATTTCGAGGTACACTGTGACGCATCTATACAAGGTCTCGGTTGTGTGCTGATGCAACTCGAGAAGGTTATAGCTTACGCCTCTCGACAACTACGGGTTCACGAGAAGAACTACACGACCCATGATTTGGAACTCGGAGCTGTGGTGTTTGCTCTTAAGATATGGAGGCATTACTTGTACGGTACCAAGTTTACCATTTACACCGACCACAAGACTCTCCAACATATCTACGATCAGAAGGAGCTGAACATGCGACAGCACCGTTGGGTCGAGCTGCTCAAAGATTACGATTGTGCCATCAAGTACCACCCTGGCAAGGCCAATGTAGTGGCCGACGCCCTCAGCAGAAAAGAAACAGATAAACCCAGATGGGTGAGAGCATTGCAATTCACGATTCATGCCAGCTTACCCGATCAGATTCGCGATGCGCAACTTGAAGCTTTGAAAGATGATAATCTTCCATCAGAACTCATGCGGGGCATGAGCAAGCAACTTGAAACCAGATCGGACGGGGTCCGATATTTTGAGAACCGGATTTGGGTTCCACGGTTCGGAGAGTTGAGAACTCTAGTGATGGACGAAGCACATAAGTCCCGATATTCTATCCACCCTGGCTCAGATAAAATGTATCATGATTTAAAGGCACTTTACTGGTGGCCGAACATGAAAGCCGACATTGCCATCTACGTGAGCAAATGCTTGACTTGTGCCAGAGTCAAGATAGAATACCAGAAACCATCTGGTCTACTGCAACAACCGGAACTCCCAATGTGGAAATGGGAACACATCTCAATGGATTTTATTACGGGTTTACCTAAGACACCGACGGGATGCGATACCATCTGGGTGATCATTGACCGGTTGACTAAGTCTGCACACTTCTTAGCGATTAAGGAATCGGACAAAATGGAAAGACTAACTCGTGTTTACATGAAAGAAGTGGTGTCTAGACACGGAGTGCCTGTCTCGATCATTTCCGATCGAGATTCTTGTTTCACTTTGCACTTTTGGAAGTCGCTGCAAAGCGCACTAGGCACCCGTCTTGATATGAGCACAGCATACCATCCTCAGACGGATGGGCAAAGTGAACGAACTATTCAGACCCTGGAGGATATGTTGCGTGCCTGCGTATTGGATTTCGGAAAAAGTGGGAACCTCACTTACCTTTGGTAGAGTTTTCGTATAATAACAGCTACCACGCAAGTATTAAAGCAGCGCCGTTTGAAGCGCTGTACGGACGGAAGTGTCGATCACCACTCTGCTGGGCAGAGGTGGGTGACAGCCAAATCACTGGTCCGGAACTGGTACTCGAAACTTCGGAAAAGATTGTTCAAATCCGAAATCGCATGGCAGCAGCACGAGATCGCCAAAAGAGTTACGCCGACAAGCGCCGAAAACCTCTCGAATTTCAAGTGAACGATCGAGTGTTACTCAAAGTCTCACCTTGGAAAGGTGTGGTTCGCTTTGGTAAGCGAAACAAACTCAACCCACGATATGTTGGTCCTTACCGGATAACTGAGCGCATTGGTCCGGTGGCGTACCGACTGGACCTACCAACGGAACTCGGTAGCGTACACAATGTATTCCACGTGTCCAATTTGAAGAAATGCCTATCTGATGAAACCCAAGTAGTCCCTTTGGAGGAACTGCAAGTTGATGAACAGTTACGTTTCATTGAGGAACCAGTCGAGGTTTTGGATTGGGAAACCAAGACACTCAAGCACAGCAAAATTACAATCGTTAAGGTTCGTTGGAACTCGAGACGTGGACCGGAGTTCACGTGGGAACGCGAGGATCAAATGATGAAAAAGTATCCTCACCTTTTTGAAGGGCTAACCAAACACAGAAAACCGCGAAACCCGGCAAACCGTCAGACATCACCGGAGGTATGAATTAAATTTCGGGACGAAATTTCTTTCTACTAGGGGATGATATGACAAACTGAAAATTTTTCTTACTTTTTCAGACACTCATCACGACTTGACTCAAATTTTCGGGACGAAAATTCTTCAACATTGGAATGATGTGACAATCGTCAATTTCAGGTTAACTCCGTTAACTCAACTCCGTCAATTCAAACTTAAGATCACTAAATCTATGACGCACACTTCATTACATTTAAACTAGGGTTTAAATGACGCTTAACACTTACTACATGTGTAGTCTTTCGGGATTTTGCACCGAAACGCAAACGAGTTGACGCAAACGGTTGATGAATAAACGAAAAACGTCAACATAATAATTATGTGATAATTAGGTGTTAACATATGTGTTACTTGCTTATATTGTATGTAATGCTAGACAAGAAACAAGAACTAAGTTAGTTTAAGCTAGGAAAAAGTAATACATGGAAGTGGAGGGGCCAAAGTGTAACATAGTTTTCTATAATATATCCTTAACAATTAACCCTAACTACTATTATTCTTTCTTCCTACTTCCGATCTCAAACCCCCTCCCCTTGCTCCTTGGCTGCCGTCCACTATACACACACCTACAACCCTCAATTCAAGCTTTTGATTGAAGAACTAGGTGCTAGGAAGGTATAATTGATCATCCTTTACATCCTTGTTACTTGATTTTGATGTTTAATGGGTTAATTGAAAACCCTAGCTTGACCGATTTCATGTATGTATAGTAAATATGATTTGTTGTTGATTGGATAATGATTTGATAACTAGATTGAATGTTGTTGCATGTTAATTGTTGTGTCTATGGTTTGAGTTCAAAAAAAAACCCTAATCATGTATGTAATGGGTAATTGATGTGCATGGATGGTGTTTATGGAGTCTAGAGTGTTATATGAATGCATGATAGTTCATAGGTTGTTAATATATTGAGTTTGGATGCAAACAGTTTCTGGACAGAATGTGTATATGATGTTTAAGTGACTGTAACGAAGTGTAAACCTGAAAATTGGTTGAGATTATTGGTACTACAGTAAACTAGGTTGAGCCTAGTTTCTATAAAGTATAAACTTGTAATTTTTGGACAAGTAGAAGTTAACTTTTATGATTTTACAAAAACGTTGTGCAAAGCTGAGCTGTTAGACCTGCTGTTAGGTTGTGTTGTAAATGTTATATCTCATGAACTACGAGACCAATTGGGTTTGTTCCACTTCTGGAAGTTGACTTATTGAGTTAGGAACCTAACCCAAGTGGTCTTGCATTTATTGGATTTTTCGTTTAACGGAAATTGCAAATAACATTCTGTTGCGCATGAATTTGACTGTTATGAGTTTGCTGTAATGATTTGATGATTGTGAGAAAACTATGTGGAATAAAAATATAATAAAATATGTTCTGGAAACCTAAGACATATGTGCTTCTGTGATGATTTTTGGTAAATTAATTGAAATGCTATGATCGGTGAAATAGTACAATCTTTCTAGTAGGATTTCTGTCTCGGTGAAACTAGCTGCTGAGTTGTGTAAAAATGCATGAAACATGATACTTGCTATATAATTGTTATGTTTTGACCAAAATACCCTTGCGGGAAATAATTGCTAATTGATTGCCATGATTTGACCAAATTGCCCTCATGGGGAATAATGGCTAGTTAATTGTTATTTGTTGACCAAAATGCCCTTACGGGGAATAATTGATAGTGAGGTACTTTATGAATATATGACACGTATATGATTGCTTACACATGTAATGTGTCACAAATACGCAGGTTAAAGTCACACACGATTCACAAACGAAACACGAAACATGTTATGTGCATAGGTATTATGTGCTGGGTCTAGAGACTCGATAATATTCCGACACTTAGAAAAATCTCTTTGTTGTTTTAGAATGCTAGAGAGAGTTTTTCGGTGACGCGCATCTTGGTGATTTAATTTGGGAAATTCTTCGCAAACAGTGAGTTTCACTTTCCCCTCTTTAAACTGTTTTCAAACGCTTTTCACTTGGGGGAGATAACATACTCCACAACGCATTTAAGATTTTGTTATAAATTATATATCACTTGTAAAGGCTAAGTGTCAAACGAAACATTTGAAGTCCTACACATCGAACCGGTTAATATTTTGAATAGCGAGTCACTGTTGAGTAGTACTACTGGGTTTGACAAACCCCACCCAACGCTAAACTCGACTGGAGGTCGAGCGGGTGTAATTTTGGCTAACACGTACCATGGTCTGGAGGACCTGGTGACAAGGCACTTAATAAACGAGTCAGCTTCGGTGTCGAACACTTAGTAATACTTGTTGTATAGACTAGCTACCTATCGATATATAATTGACATAACACTATCTGTAACGCAAAAGCTGTAACGCAAAACGCTGTAACACTATCTGTAACGCAAAACGCTGTAACGCAAAACGCTGTAACACTATCTGTAACGCAAAACGCTGTAACGCTGTAACGCTGTAACGCAAAACGCTGAACGCAAACGCTAAACGATTTATTTTTATATAACTTGTGAACTCACCAACTTTGTGTTGACACTTTTAGTATGTTATTCTCAGGTAGCCGAGGCGGGCGCGCGGTTTAGGAACATGCATTGCTTGAAAAACTTTTAACTATGCAAACTTACTTTTAACTGTTATCATTGGTTTTGAATCGTCCTGCGTGACGTAACATTGTTTCTATGGTTTTACGCTTCCGCACTTATTTTCATTTAAACGTTTTTATGGTTTGATTATAACTGATGATTCCGATCATGTTAGTTCACACCCTCTGACGGTAAAACTCCGTTAGTGGATTTTGAGGGTGTGACAGAAAAGCTATTTCGCCTCATCATATGTTCTCGATCACATTGTCCCAAAGCATTCTATTGAGGATAAAAAGGATGATCCGAAATATCATGTCATACCGCCACCTATTTAGAGCTCCTATGTTCCAAAAGAACTTGAAGGGTATCTTAAGGAGATGAATGTGATTACTGGTTCACCACATCATGATGTTTCATCATCTTTTTCATGTGATGAGCAACTTGTTAAGTCATTTAATAGCTCTGAATGTTAGAGCGAAGTGGGTAAGAATGTTGCTGAATATGTGTTTTCTGAGATAAAATTTGAAACAAGTGATAAATCTGGTAATCAAAATGTTAAAACCAAATCTGAAACTCAATCATGCACTAAAACTGGTAATCATAACTCTAAATTTGCTAAAACTAGTTTTTACTACAAAATAAAATGCATTGGGTTCAAAGAGGGAAACAAAGTATCTGTAAAACCAAATGTTGGTTTTCAAAAGATTTCTTTTGTTAAAGGTGAAACCTCTGAGGAAGAAAAATCTTTAGAAAGTAATCTAATTATGAATTTTATCGACTCAAGGCAGAAAGGGAGAGAGAAGAGAATCAAGTTCATCATGTTAACAAATTTGTTGATACGAGGAAATGTTTATGTTGCCATGAGGAATGACATTTGTGTTACTCATGTCCTAAACGATTCTCCCATTCTCAAGAGCACAGAAATGTGGGGAACAAAAAACCACTTGTGAAAGTTTCATTTGTGAGATCTACATCTCCATCCATGAAGATTTTAAAAAGCAGTGTGGATAAGTTACAAGTCAAAAAGATTTTTGAGGTAGGTGAATCTTCAAAAGTTAAGAACAATGATGGTTTTTAAAAGAGGACAAGTTCTGTTGGGCAGAACTGGGTAGTTAAGGGTAAAATCAAAGATAAACTTGAGAATGAAGAGGAGTCTTCTAAAATTGAGAAAGATAAAGGAGTTGAGTCTTTAAAATCTGAGCTTTCAAATTCTAATTCGTTTAAATCTTGCTCATCGGTTGAATCTTTGACTGATTATGAGGATGACAGTTTCGATGATTGTTTCTATAAGAAATTGAAACAACCCAAGACCATGAAGGATTGGGTTTCCTTGTTTCACTAATCTCATACTTAGTAGGGGCTTTTAAGATCCAATGAATCACATTGGATTATGGATAGTGGAGCCTCTCGACACATGACTAGAACTCTTCATTTGCTAAAGACTGTTAAATCTATTCGAGGAGGATTTGTGGGGTTTTGCGGGAAATCAAGGAGGACAGATTTTTGGTGAGGGTACTTTATCAAACGTGATGGTGATGTTCGAGAATGTGAATTACATCACCGATCTGGAAAGCACCAAGGGAGAATGATCTTTATGTTCTTAATATGAGTGTTGCATCATTGACTCAAGGTACTGTACAACTGATTGTCACCAAGGCGTCTGAAAAGGAGTCGGTGTTATGGCATCGTCGAATGGGTCACATCAATGTTCGCAAGATGAACTATCTTGTTCACAACCAACTAGTTGAAGGGGTAAACATTAAGGGTTTTCATTTGTGTACTAATTGCTTGATTTTGTAAGAAGGGAAAGCAAAAGAAGAAGTTTCACCTGACGAAGTCTCTTAATTCAATCAACTTACATTTCGAGAGGGTATATATAGATTTGTTTGGTCCTGTGAATGTCAAAAGTATCACCGGGGAACTTTATTGTTTGGTGGTCACTGATGATTACTCACGCTTCTCGTGGGTGATGTTTCTTGAATCGAAATATGAGACCTTCGACAATTTGATGATCTTATTCAAGAAGCTTGAGATGTTATATAATCTTCCAATCTGAAGAATCATAAGCGACAATGGTACCGAGTTCAAGAACAACCAAATGTTTCAATATTGTAACGAGCATGGTATTCTTCATGAATTCAGTGCCCCCTATATACCACAACAGAATAGGGTTTCTGAACGAAAGAATAAGACTTTAATTGAAACAACTAGGGCTATGTTGGCTAATTCGAAACTACCTGTTAGCTTTTGGCCAGAAGCTGTTGCCTCAGCGTGTTACACTCTTAACCACGTTTTACAGTAAGAATTTTGGCAAAACTTGTTTCGAGCTAGTTAATCATCATAAGCCAAACTTGAAGTGGCTTGAGCCGTTTGGATCACAATGTACTGTTCTTGATCCTGATGGTAAATTTGGTGCTAAGTCTGTGGAATGTTTCTTTATGGGTTATGCAAATCCTTTACGTCGTGTAAATTTACCCCGCATTAACCGTATTGTGCAAGTAAACATGTTTATTGTCAAATGTATGCTACTCCTATTCAACCAAACGACGATTCATGGATGTTTGACTTTAACAGCTTGTGGAGTTGTTTCTCATTTCTTGAAGAGGAAATCAGTGATGAAATGGCCACACTGTTAATTCAACAACATCTGGGTGAAGGGTTTCATGAAGAAAATACAAAACAAGATGTTCCAATCTTTAATTTTTATCCGGAACCTGATGTTGATGAACCTGTAGAGGATACGCCAGCTACACCATCCTTTGACGATGATGGTGAAGATCAATTGAGTCTTTGGTTCAACCAACGCCTAATCTGATGAAGTGATTCTTGATGAAATGGTTAGTGAAGAGTTTGCTACGAATCTTTCAAATGATGTGGTGGTTCCTAATGAAGTTATGCCTCGAACTTTATCATATCACCCGGAAGATAATATAATTGGAGATCTTAATTTTGTAGTATGAACTCAAAGTCAAATTGACAAGAGTCTCAGTTGTTATTATACTCAAGTTTCTCCTCTTCAAAATCGGTTCTCGTTCAAATATTTTATTTCACAAATTGAACCAAAGACATACAAACAAGCACTGCAGAGGAGAGTTGGGTCAATGCGATGCAAGAAGAATTGTTGCAATTTGAAAAGCTTGATGTTTGGAAACTTGTTGACCTTGCTGAAGATAAACGGTGTATCAATACTAAGTGGGTTTTCAAGTGCAAAAGGGATGAAAATAGTATAATTGTTAGAAACAAAGCTCGACTGGTGGTTCTTGGTTTCAATCAAAGGGAAGGAATCGATTACAATGAATTCTATGCTCCCGTTGCTAGACTTGAAGCTATCGGGATTTTCTTAGCCTTTGCATCTTGGAAAGGATTCAGGGTCTACCAGTTAGATGTGAAGTCTTCTTTCGTTAACAAAAAATTGGGTGAAGAAGTCTTTGTAGGAAAACCTCCGTGGTTTGTCGATCCGATTCACAAAGACAAGGTGCATCTACTCGACAAAGCTCTATACGGATTGTATCAAGCCCCGAGAGCTTGGTATGAAACATTGTCTCAACATCTATTAGACAATAGCTTTGTTTTTGGAACCGTTGATTGTACACTCTTCACAAAGGAAGTAGATGCTCATTTTCTGATAGTCCAGGTCTACATGGATGATATCATCTTTGGGTCGACAAACGATGTTCTGTGCAAAGATTTTGAGGAAGTTATGAAGTCTAATTTTGAGATGAGCGCTATGAGAGAATTGAAGTTTTATTGGGTTTGCAAGTCGAACATATGTCTGATGGTATTTTTATTCACCAGACAAAGTATGTCAATGATATCCTCGAACAGTTAATATGGCTAACTCAATGCCAATCAACACTCCTATACCGCTAAATCGAGGAATTGGTCATGATCCCACTGAGGAGAAGGTTGACGAAACACTATACCGTTCTATGATTGGTTCCCTCATGTACTTAACTGCTTCCAGGCCAGACATCATGTATCCAACTTGTTTGTGCACCCGATATCAATCCAGTCCAAGGGTCTCTTACCTAACGTTGGTGAAGCGGATACATCAATATCTTGAGGGTTGTCCAGGGGTCGGTCTTTAGTATCCTCGAGACGATGTATTTGAGCTGAGAGCGTATTCTGTTTCGGACTATGGTAGTTGCAAGCTGAATGCCAAACCTATCACCTCTGGCTGTCAATTATTTGGTAGCAGTTTGGTTACATGACAGTGTAAGAAGCAGACGACTGTGTCGCTATCTACCTGTGAAGCCGAGTATGTAGCTGCTTCCAGCTGCTGTTCTTAGGTTTTATGGATACAACAACAGATTTCCGACTACCGTTTGAAATTTCTTACTCTCCTATTTTTTTTTTGATAATATTGTTGCTATATCCACAATGAAGAACCCGATAATTCACTCTAAAACTAAACATATTGACATACGATATCACTTCATCCGTGATGGCTATGAGAAGAAGTTGATTAACGTAGACAAAATTCACAATGACGAACTGATCTTTTTACTAAAGCTTTCGATAAAAACAGATGTTTGTATTTGTTGGGGCTTAACGGTATTAAGACCATGGGAGGTGGGAAAGTGAGTGATCCCGAGGTTATGGATTCCGACGTTTGAGTATCCGTTCACTAGGTCAAATTTCTTTGTAAATATTTTTTTTAAATGGTTTTTGATTTTAGGGGGACAAATGGTTTAGGAAAATACAAAAACATTTGAAAATCCTAAAAAGCTAAAAACATTTGAAAAAATATAAAATCCAAAAACATTGAAAAATGTGAAAAATAAAAAAACAATAGAAAATGCTCCTCAAAATGAGTTTTGAAGCATAAAAGGAAAATGATAGTACATTGATCATATCGTTCCAAGTACCGGAAACACTAAGTATAAAAATCTATTGATTTTCGGTGCATTGGTAAGCTTTTAAACAAACAAGTAAGGGAATAAGTGATATAAACATAACTAGCCTAACTGAAATATGGGTTAGCATTCTAGCAAAAGTCTTGGTAATGAAAGTAGAAATGTAATAGTCTGTCATACTTAAGCCTTATGTTTCGGTAGATCACAAAAATAAAGTGTTAATAAAGTGTTTTAAGAATCTAGTACACAGTCTTCATTTCAATGGTGTATGGTTCTATGGCCTTAAATCATGTATTGATGGGATGCACTAGGTTTCTGGAGCCATTGAGGTCTTTGTGCAGTTTATCATCTGGGTATTCATTTTGGTGAATATTTAAAAATGTGCTCAAAAGAGCGAACCCTGAAAAGTCACTAAACTTTGATAACTTTGTACTTTGTACAAATTTTACTACTGACTTGATCAAAACATACTGTCAGTCATACATTGTTCCTCCCTTCGTCTTTATACCAACAAGAAACGGATCCCAAGAAATATAATGTCTGCAATCCGACTTATGAAATGGTGCATACTCATCCTTGGTAAAAGAAACTTAGGGCATGCCTTGTTATGGAAAACTGTTTCTATGATTGCCACATTAAAAATTTTAAATGTTTTGATCTGCTGGTTCTAAGATTTAAGTCAAGTTGGGGTGACATGATAAAAATCAAAATAAGCCTGAATCAAGATTAGAATCTAATAATGTTATGATATTGTGTGCTTAATTGAACCTTAACCATATCACTGATTTCTCTTAACCTTTTGTAATAAAAGTTTAAGTGGACAACAATACTAATGACCGGCTTAATATCAGACATAATAAAACTGAACTAAAAAACTGTGATGGAAGAACAGATCGATCAATAAGATTCCTTGCTCAACTCACACAAATATGTTTCTTTATATTCTTAGTTTTTAATATTTTAGTTTTGATTACAACATATAAACCAAAAAGATTGTACATTTCTGTATTATTTTTGATTTTGGTGAATGGTGAATCGGGTCTGGATAGCCGAGAATCTGAATCGAGTGGTTGTTTTTGGCAAAGATATTCAAAATTGGGATTTAATGTTCAAGTGAATTTATCAAGGTTATTAATCTGGACTTGTTTAAGTTCGAAAATATGAAAATGGTCGTCTATAATCAAAATTGTTCAAAATTGTGGTCAAACTATCAAGAGATTTCATCAAGGTCATTAATTTGGACTTGATTGAGATTGAAAGTGTGAAATTTGTCATGTTTAAATGTTGTTTGAAAGTTTCAACGTATAAGTATTTAACTTATACGGCGTATAAGTCAAATAGTTATATGGGCGTATATTATGGTTTATAATATAATATTAGTTAGGTGGTTCTAGTGGGTTATTGTAGACGTGCGTCTCGAGATGTGCCTACAAATAAGTAGATTGTATTAATACTCAGATATGATTGATGAAACTCACAGTTTATATCTTCTACACCTTGATCAATCTTTAAATAAACTTCATATCGGTTTCAATTACAAGTAACATCTTCACTGAACTGTCTATATCGAGGTATGTTTATCCGATGCATTAATCATATATTACATTTCACGTGTGATGAATCATTGAAATGGGTTTTTCGGAAGTTGGAAAGTGAGGTGTTAAAGCTGTAATCATTGTTTGAAAAATTGATGTAGTGCAGTTCTTGTTGATTTTGTTGAAAATAATTGTTAGATCATATATTCAACAGCTTGTGTATTAGTCAAAATAGGGTGAAATTTTTCTTTCTTAACTGTGTAAATGTAAAATTTAGTTACTTATTGTGTTTGTTTGGAACTGCAGATGGCTATTGATGATTCAAATGATGATGATTCGGATGATGATGAAGATATGGTTTACTTAAGGGTTTGCAAGGAAAGGAAGAAAGGATGGTTACTAGAATCCGTTTCAATTCTAATATCCACAAGATGGTGGATTACTTCTCATAATATTATCTGTTCGAGTATTGGATAAATGATCTGAATCTATGATGGTGTTTTCTTCAAAATTTAGTTCTCCATCACCACTATAGATTCGACCAATGTCAACAGAATGAGTCTTCGGGTTCCTAGGGTGCTGTCAAGAAGCAATGGGTAATTTGATAGATCCAAATTTTGAATTTGATATGACCGAGGTCTACTTTATCTAAAAATCTTAGAAATCGGAATTAAAATTTTGGAATGCAGTTATTAAGATCTAGCATTATCCAAGGGGGAGTTTGTTAGAGCATTATTGTATAATGCTAGGTCTTATGGGCTTAATCTGTCATTATTGAATTGTTAAAGAGTTAAAAATGTCAGTATTAGAATTCTATTAAAGAGCCATATAAGTAAGCTAATGTAGACTTATACTCGGCATATAAGTCTTATACGCCAGGCAGCTTATACGCCTCTATAGGTTATTGTGTAAATAGTCTTTAACTTGTCATATTTGATAGAGTTTTAGAGAGAAATCAATTTGTACTTGGAATGTTATATCAATATAATGATGTTTATGAATGAATGTGTTAGCAATTCCTTTATTATATGATTCCGCAATATGATATAGTATAGTAAACACAATATTATCGATCCGTATCGTATTATTTTACACGTATATGATGATGCATATGATCCAGAACAAGGTCTTTCACAGATGATTGTCTATATTTATCTCTCACTGAAGCGAGTTCTTTCAGAAGTGATTCATTTTGAGCATGAATTAAGACATATTTCGACTTAAATTCCTCACAAACATCACAAGATGCAGTTTCGGATAATTTAACTTAATTAGCTAGTACATTTTTAGAAACAGTAGAGACAGAGATAGGACAAACCTCATCAATCTTGGCTATACATGCAAAATTTGTTTGTTGCATGTTGCATGAGATAACAGAATCTGAATCAGTCTCTGATTCGCTCTCGGTAATCAATCCATCTCCTTGAGCATCTTTAAAGTCCTAAGCAGGTTCAAACATGGAAAGATTAGCTTGATTGCCACTACCCAACAGCCTTTGAATCCAATCAATCTCTTCAGCTGTGAGCAGAGCTTGTGAACCAACAACTTTAGAAGAATCACCCCCATAAGCTTTTTCTTTTGACTTGTTATATGTCTTACCCGAGCTTCTATCTTGATTGCGGGGTCCATTGTATTCCTTCTTTGGCTTGTCACACTCTTTGGCAAAGTGACCAAATTATTGGCAGTTATAACATCTCACTTTAAGCTTATCAAAACCAACACTCTTGTTCAAAGTAGGTAGATTTTTACCCGTTCTCTGCATGATCTTCTTTACCTTACGCGCTATGCCATATTCCAATTCAAATCCATTAACTCCAAATCATCTGGATCGATCTGGTCATAGTCTTCAACAGTAAGTTCACCTGTGGCAATTTTACCACTCACCAAGTTTTCATAAGAACTCATGAAAGCAAAATGTTGGTCAGCTTCCTTCATGTTCTTGAGCTGAAGCATTACCAATACCACCAGAACATTTGTTTGACCCAGATGCCATGAAAAAAATATTAGCCATTTGTTCATTTACTGAAAATGGCATTTCTTGTGAAGTCTGAGATAGGAAACCAGTGATTAGAGCTGTAGAGCTTCTTAAAGGTAAAGATCCTCCATACAATGATTGCATTTGGATGATTTCTGACACTTCATGTCATATTCCATTTTCTCTATTTTTTGCATGAATTCCATTCCCGTTAATTCCTCAGATTTAAAGAATGCATTCTCTTTTAAAACAAGTACAAAAGTGGAATAAGAACTCGGCAAAGCGTTCTAGATAGTGTCAATATGGTTAGACTGAGAAGGTTCCATCTTTTGTTTATTCATCTCAGCAATAAGATGATTAAACCTGGTCAACATCTCTTCGACCATTTCACCCTTCAATAAACTAAAGTTCCCGAATTGAAACTTTAACATGGCCTTCTTACTCTCTTGTGTGTTACCCATGCTTCTCATTCTGATGTGTTGAAGCAACGAAGCACAGCTTTTAATACTTCCCACCTAGTGGAAAATATTATTTGGTAAGGCCATTGTCAAAGTCGAATAAGCTTTGGTTTCAATTTCTAAGGCCTTTTTCTCTTGTTGAGTATAAGAAGAATAAGCCTTTCTTCATAACCGGTAGTTGCATGACCAATAATTGGATATAGACATCATCAAGACATCTTGAACACTCAGGATGCAAGGATCCCAAATGTGCTCGAAATCTTGGTTCTCGCTTAGCAAAATAACTGAATTTCATAAGTCGAGGACACTTAGAATGAGAACCAATCTCATCATCTAAGTGGAGCATTTGTTGCATCACCATATTTTGAGATGCCAATGCGTAATAGTTAGCCATGTAAAAAATATAGGTTAAATGATCAACAAATTCAAGTTTTAGGTTAAAATGTCCAAAATGAAAACCTAAGGGTTTAAAGTAACACGAATAAATAGGTCTTGGTAACGAATGAGGAACTGTAACATGAATGAGTTATAAGGCTTTGGTAATGAATGGAAACGATTACGGTAATGAATGGTATCATGAATCACTGTAACGAATGACACCACTGTAGTAACTAATAGCTATAACGAATGATGATTCAATTGTAACGAATCAGCATACGAATAATGTGACACCCGGTAATTATTTCACACTCTAATCTATATACTTGATTTAAATTATGTGTTGATTATATAAGTTATATGACGTATAAACCATAGTATACTTGAAATGTGAACGAGAACAGTCGTAATGCCTATAGGATTGTATAAAGTGCCGATGAGAACGACTATATGATAAAGACAGCCTAGTAATAGTCAGAGGTGACAAACATATCAAGCTAAATATATACCTATGATCCAATATAAGGGGTAATGGTAAGACCATGCCCAGTAATGTTCTAATACTCTAATTAGGACCAAAACGCCATAAACGTTTAAATAATGGAATATAGTCGCCGAACCAGCCAAATCAATGATACATTATACAGTGAGACGACCAAGATATGAAACTATGAAGGAATTAAAGGTATACTAGTCAAAAATAATATGAAGTTAATAATTTAAACAATCCATAAAGGATTACAATATGGAGCACTATTTAACCAAATATAACTCCGGGCTAAATTTAAATATACATCATACCGGGAACCAAAATAAATACGGGTTCCATATCATCTATAATATACCCAAAGTTCAAACAGAAGAGTGGAAAAACTCTGCGTGACATTGGGAAACCCGTGGGAAGAATCCTTGCGAAAAACCCTAAAAACCAAAAATCCTTTTCAAAGACCCTGTGCTCAAAGACCCTGTGCTCAAAGTGCTCAAAGACCCTGTGCTCAAAGTGCTCAAAGACCCTATGCTCAGACCCTGCGGGAAGACCTGCGGGAAGACCTGCTGGAAGACCTGCGGGAAGACCCTGCGGAAGACCCTGCGGAAAGACCCTGCGGGAAGACCTGCGGGAAGACCCTGCGGGAAGACCTGCGGGAAGACCTGCGGGAAGGGAATACTTCCGCCCAAAATGAGCCAGTCTATGCTTTTGGAAGATCTTATCTTTTACCTACCAAGGTATGGGCACAATATTGAAAGTACTACAAGATCAAGCAAAATCTTCCTAACCATTCCCTATGGCCGCCTACCCCCATTCCATCAAATAAACAACAATAAAAACCATGCTTTGACCAACTATTTCACTTTATGGTGTAAGATTTGACACCCTTAAATCAAGGGATTGTAATCTTTTGGATCCCCCAAATCAAGGGATGTGTTCCCTTGGGTTTGCCTATAAATAAGACCAATTATTTTGATGAAAAACACCACACACAAACTCATACAAACCCTTAAACACACTCCAAATTTCTCTCTTTTCATGGCTGAAGAACAGCAGCAGCGCAACACCAAGCAACCGCCTCTTTGCAACCCAATTTCTCTATAATTCTGCCCTGAACCCTCTGAACCCTATATATCGTTGGAAAGCTAGAAGAAATCCTTAAACCGTAGTGGAAAGCCTTGAACGGATCTCTGCCCGGAAAACTCGGTAAGAAGCTTTGAACCTTCGAAGGTCACTGCTGGGAAACTGCATTTTCCAGCAGTACCCACCTCTCTTCTTTTGTTCATATCTCACAAACTACTTGGTATTTTTCGGTGATTCTTGTTTAGAAATCCAAGGAAACTCGTAAGGATCACGAACCATCTTTCGAATATCCATTTCCGGCTTAATTTCAGCACTTGGTAAGCCTAAAAGTCTAATTGTTCTTCATAAAATACTTGCTGGAAAATGGTTCTTTTCTGTCCAGCCAACACACACTCGTTTCCTTTGATTTTAACACTTGTGTTCATGTTTAATAAACATATTCTAGAGCCTACACTACAAGACCATCATCCAAGAGCCTAAACACGCTCAAGAACGTCTCGAAAAACCAACATTTCCAAGGTAATAAAATCATATTATGTTTAATAGAAAAACATGGATTAAGCCTAAGATACATATATTTAATGAGGTGATAAATCATGAATATAAACTTGAAGTGTGACATATAAGTAAGGATAAATCATGTTAAGTAAAAGATATAAAGGATTTAAATGGGTGTTTAAGGAAGGTTAAGGTAAAAATGATCTTCAGTAGTAAAACCCATTTATAAATAAACAAGATGATCTAAATGTAAAAATGGAATTTTGGTTATGTTAAACTTTACAAAGGATATAACTAACGTATTAAAAACCGTATCGGGTTCGTCATAAAAGTAAAAATAATAATAGTAATAATAATAGTAATAATAATAATAATAATAATAATAATGATAAAATATGAGTACTAGTAAGATATATATAATATATGCTTATAAGATTTAAAAAGGATATTAATAATACTTATAATATATACATAACAAAATAAGTATACAAGTCATACACATATATTCCTATATATGTGCAATAAATATAAAATACGGGTTTTTGTGATGGACATTGCGAGTAACTGGAAGGGTGGAGGTGCCGGTAGTCGGGACGTCCTGTCTAGGCTGGTAACTGAATATATCATAGATGGGCCCGTTACCTACCTGGGGACTAACGATGAGAGCTCCAAAACCTATTAGGCCAAAGCATGTCACGAACGTCATGATTACCGACTAATAATTTGTATCGAGCATTCCCTAATGCTCGAAGGATATATATATAAAGAGAATATAACGGGCATATATATAACAAGTATAAGACGTTGTCTAACGTCCATATCGCTAAGGTATAAAAATACATATATACCGCCACCTCATAAGTATGTATCGGGCTAAGTATTAATAGTAGTATAAGTATTATGTACTGAAGAATGTACGTATACGATATAATACAGGAAACTCACCAAGTATAACGGAACATTATTCCTCGATTTAAGGTGAGTCTCACAGCCCCTATTTTCACTATTTTCACTATGTTTTAAACTGTTTTCGGGGCGAGGGACACGTGTTTAAATATGTTTTATCATGGTGTATATCTTGATTTACAATGTGCGTGTACATGAGATATTTGGCGCGCTCATGGTACATAAAGACCCCGGTATATATTGTAACCATAAACTATAGGCAACTATAGCCGAGGAACTCTACGGGTAGTACTACTGGTCTGACCAACCCACTCGTAAGTGGTCGCGCCACTTTATAAGACGGGTGCTTAGTTTTCCGATTTATTTATTCCCTCGTGGACTCGTGGGATGTTATGTGGGGCTTTATGGTGTATATATATAGTCAAGGAATGGTTACGAACTCATGTATTCACGTTACACTGCAAGTCATGGATATTGCATTCAAGACGTTATGAGAATTATATTAGAAAGCATTTTATCGAGTCACAAAACTTGTGAACTCACTCAGTTTATACTAATTAAATTATTTTACGTGTCTTTCAGGTATTTAGCCACGTGAAGAGGTCACGGTGTCTCACTACGATTTTATGTTTAACTATGAAAATTTCATGTATGAGGATTTTATATTTTGGAGTTTTCATGGTTTTATTCCCCCTTCGGCGGGACATAACTGTGAAATCTCAATATGTTACATGTAAACTTTATTATTTTGTAAAACTTGTATCATGAATGAAATCCTCATGTATTTTTATCATATAGTTGTTTGCTTAACCGCGCTCTCGAAAAACCTTTCATGAGTCGCACACCGGTTGTTTCCGCCTATGGACCGGGTGTGACAGACTGGTATCAGAGCCAAGGTTTTAGCGAACTAGGATTCAACCATGAGTCTAGACTATAACCCCTTAGATTCCCTCGTGAAAACGTTTTTCATGCATGACATGTTTTCAAAACTTGCATTACACGAGAGTGCACGTGTCTTCACGACACCTTTATCGCAATTAATGGTCTAGTATGGGAATGACCAAAATAAGGGATAGGAAAAACATAAAGCGATATTATCACTAATTAAACCTTAATCCTTTCAGCGATGGCCTTCCCGAACAATGATCCATATCATGGCCTAGCCATCACTGACTCCGACTCCGGCTCTGACTCTAACACTGATAGCAGCAGTGTCCATATGAGCGACGTTGTTCCAATTCCTGATGATCCTATAGAGATCTCCGATGACGAGCCTACCGAGGTAATCAGGCTCGATGAGGACGACAAGGTAACCTATGAAAACGACGACCTTGAGGAGATGGAGGAGCTGGCTGCAGTGCCCTCCGAGGAGATACGAGCCGCCGGGCTGAAAAGGTATGCCACGGACTCCGACGATGAGGTGCCCCGGACTATACATGAGGTAGGCGAGTCCTCACGCCCCCAAGGGCGCGCTACCTCCGATGATACAGAGGTCCCCGTACCACCGACCGCAGCAGCCGCCGAGGCTGAGAGAAAGGCCCTTAAGGAATGGCTCATGGATTGGGAGCAGAGGGTCGAGGTGTTTATGGAGAGCGTGAAAGGCAAGGCCTGTGAGACCAGTCTCCGCCTTGATAATCACTATGACTTGATCTCCGATGCAAGGATGAGGATACTGAAGTTGGAGCATATGGTAGGGGATGCATTGCACTTAGCTGATGTGGGAGCGAGGCGGGCCGCTGCCGCCGAACAAAGAGTGATGAGATTGGAAAATGAGGTTAAGACGATTCAAGCCTTTTTGGGAGACGTGTTTCCACCACCGCCACCACCGATGCCATGAAGCGACTATAGACTAGTATTAGCGGGTAGTAATCATATGTATGGGAAGTAATATATTACGGGCTACGACCCGATCTTTTGGCAAAACGCTTGTATGTTGTAGGAGTTTGTAGTAGACTTAAACATAAACTTATGTAATCAAATCTTTTGATGTAATGAAGTTATGTTTATGATATATGAGTATGAGTATACGATGTGGTATAATGAGATGTAATAATAAAATCTATGTATGCGAGTATATGATTGATAAGTATGACTATAAGCAAATATATGGGTGTGAATGTAATAAGTATCGAACCCTACAACTACTTACATACAAGCGTGATGCCAATACTAACCGATCCTTCTTATTCTCAACTTGAAGGAAAATGCCAAGGAGAAGGAACGACAGTTTACCTAATACACCTGCGCAATTACAAGAAGTCATAGCGCAAGCGATAGCCGCCTACGAAGCCAGTAGGGGCGACTCAAGTCAAGAACGAAGGAATTCCGCAAACACTGAAAATGTAGTTCCAGAGACTGGCGGTGAGGAACGAGGATGTTCCTACAAAACTTTCATGACATGCAAACCGTGGTCCTTTAAGGGAACGGAAGGAGCCATAGGAGTTATCCGTTGGATCGAGAAGACAGAATCTGTGATAGCAATCAGTGGATGCACAGAAAAACAGAAAGTGTTGTACGTGACATGTATGTTTCAAGATGAAGCCCTATCGTGGTGGAATTTACAAGTACAAACCCTAGGCCGAGACGTGGCCTATGGTAAGACCTGGAAAGAGTTAAAGGAGATGATGGAAAAGAAATATTGCCCAAGGACTGAGATGCAGAAGTTGGAAAATGAGTTTTGGACGCTCACCATGAAGGGAGCCGACATCACAGCATATAACACGCGATTTCACGAGCTATGCCGAATAGTTCCTCATATGGCCACCACTGAAGAAAAGAGAGTTGAAAGGTACATCTGGGGATTAGCAACAGTTATCAGGGGACCAATCACGGCCACTAGGCCTGCGACCATGGCCGAGGCTGTTGAACTAGGTCTGAGTCTGACAGAAGATGCAGTACGAGCTGGCACCCTAGGAAAGCCAACTTAGAAGGAAGCAAGCCAACCATTCTCCCAACGCAGCAACAGCCGCCATAGCAATCACAAGAGGAGCTGGGCCTCTCGTAATCAAGGGTCAAGTTCCAAAGAACCCCTGTCAAGAAACAAGAAACTGTGAAATTGTATGCCGCCCAGACCACGGATCAACCACGGAAGACGTATAGCGGGTCAAACCCGTGGTGTGACAAATGCAAGTATTATCATGTTGGTGACTGCTCAAGTATTGTGTGTAAGCATTGTCACAAGAGAGGACATGTGGAAGCTAAGTGTAGAATTAAGAATAGTGCAGTAGTTGTAAAGCAAGAACCGGGGAAAACGACACCACGAGCTTGTTATGGGTGCGGAAATACGGGTCATTTTATCAAGAACTGTCCGCAGATGAAGAATACAGCTCAAGCTAGGGCTTTTGTTATCGGGGCGGGTGAAGCTAAGGAAGACCCAAATGTCGTCACTGGTATGTTCCTACTTAACAACCACTATGCGTCTGTGCTATTTGATACTGGTGCGGATTTAAGTTTTATATCCACTGAATTTAAAGACCTACTTGGTTTAGCACCTAGTAAATTAGCAACGCCCTATACTATAGAATTAGCTAATGGCAAACAGTTACGATCAGACGATATAGTGGAAAGTTGCGTACTAGTGATGGGAGAACATGAATTTAACGTAGATCTGTTACCGATAGATTTAGGAAGTTTTGATGTCGTTATAGGCATGGATTGGTTAGCAAAGAACCATGCTGAAATTATTTGTTATGACAAGCAAATCCGCATACCCTTGGCAAGTGGTGAAACGCTGACTATTCAAGGGGAAAGACGTGGCACTGTGATGAAGCTAATTTCGTGTATGAAAGCACGAAAGTGCTTGCGAAAGAAGTGTCAAGCTTTCTTAGCCCACGTGGTGGAGAAGAAGGATGAAGAAAGGAAGATAGGAAGTATACCTATAGTGAGAGATTTCCCCGAAGTCTTTCCAGAAGATCTACCAGGGTTACCACCTCAAAGACAAGTGGAGTTTCGAATCGATCTAGTACCAGGAGCTGCGCCAGTAGCGCGAGCACCTTATCGATTAGCTCCCTCGGAAATGCGAGAACTATCGAATCAATTACAGGAGCTACTAGACAAGGGTTTCATACGCCCGAGCTACTCACCTTGGGGAGCCCCGGTACTATTTGTCAAGAAGAAAGACGGTTCGTTCCGTATGTGTATTGATTACAGGGAACTTAACAAACTGACCATCAAAAATCGGTACCCTTTACCGAGGATTGATGATTTGTTTGACCAATTACAGGGATCTAGTTTCTATTCCAAGATAGATCTACGATCCAGGTACCATCTGCTGAAGATACACGAGGATGATGTACCAAAGACTGCGTTTCGAACGAGGTATGGTCATTATGAATTTCTAGTCATGCCTTTTGGGCTAACTAACGCACCTGCCGTGTTCATGGACTTAATGAACCGAGTGTGCAAACCTTACCTAGACAAGTTCGTGATAGTGTTTATAGATGACATATTAATTTATTCCCGAACGGAAGAGGAGCACGAGCAACACCTTCGATTGATTTTAGAATTGTTGAGAAAGGAGAAGTTGTATGCAAAGTTTTCAAAGTGTGATTTTTGGTTAAGAGAAGTACACTTTTTAGGCCATGTCGTCAACGAAAAGGGAATTCATGTTGACCCTTCAAAAGTAGAGGCCATTAAAAACTGGGAAGTGCCGAAGACACCGACGGAAATACGACAATTTCTAGGGCTAGCAGGCTACTATCGGCGATTTATTGAAAATTTCTCGAAGATAGCACAACCCCTTACTGCGCTCACACAGAAGGATAAACCTTTTAATTGGGGAGATAAACAAGAAAAGGCGTTCCAGTTGCTAAAACAGAAGCTTTGTAGTGCGCCTATCCTAGCTCTACCTAAAGGGACGGATGACTTCGTAGTTTATTGCGATGCCTCGCATCAAGGACTTGGTTGTGTCCTTATGCAAAGAAATCAAGTCATCGCGTATGCGTCACGACAACTCAAAGTGCACGAGAAAAATTACACCACTCACGATTTGGAATTGGGCGCAGTGGTGTTTGCACTTAAGATATGGCGTCATTACTTATACGGCACCCATTGCACAATCTACACCGATCATAAAAGCCTACAACATATATTTGATCAAAAAGAATTAAACATGAGGCAACGACGGTGGGTTGAATTATTGAATGATTATGATTGTGTGATCAAGTACCACCCTGGAAAGGCGAACGTTGTAGCAGACGCTTTAAGCAGGAAAGAAAGGGTGAAGACATCACGTGTTAAAGTCTTAGGGCTAACTATAGGTACGAACCTCACCACCCTTATCCACGAAGCCCAACGAGAAGCTTTGAAACCTGATAATATCAAAGACGAGGGTCTCCGTGGTATGGTTGACAACTTAGAATCCAAAGAAGACGATACCCTGTACTTTGTCAACCGAATATGGGTTCCTCTCGAGGGAGGATTACGTGAAAGAATACTTGATGAAGCCCACAAGACGAAGTATTCCGTGCACCCCGGTGCAGATAAAATGTATAAAGATGTAAAGGGATACTATTGGTGGCCTAATCTTAAGGGTGAAATTATGTGGGAAAATGTTTAACTTGCGCAAAAGTCAAGGCGGAATATCAGAAACCATCCGGATTATTACAACAGCCCGAGATTCCCATGTGGAAATGGGAACAAATCTCGATGGATTTCATTACGAAGTTACCTAGGACTCCAGGAGGTTATGACACCATATGGGTGATAGTCGACCGGCTAACCAAATCCGCGCATTTCTTAGCTATCAAAGAAACGGATAAGATGGAGCGGTTAGCTAGACTATATATAAAAGAGATCGTGTCAAGACATGGAGTCCCAGTCTCGATTATTTCTGACCGCGACAGTCGATTTACGTCTCATTTTTGGAAGTCGTTACAAAAAGCTTTGGGCACGCGATTAGATATGAGTACCGCCTACCATCCCCAGACTGACGGCCAAAGCGAACGAACTATACAAACATTGGAGGATATGCTAAGAGCGTGTGCAATTGATTTTGGTGGTAGCTGGGATGTTCACCTTCCTTTGGTGGAATTTTCATATAATAATAGCTACCACACGAGCATAAAGGCTGCACCGTTCGAAGCTTTGTATGGTCGTAAGTGTAGGTCGCCCTTGTGCTGGGCGGAAATTGGCGACAGACAAATGACGGGTCCCGAACTAATTCAAGAAACAACTTACAAGATATTTCAAATAAAAGAACGACTGAAAACGGCCCGCGATCGACAGAAAAGTTATGCGGATGTGAGACGCAAGCCTTTGGAATTCCAAGTGGGAGATAAAGTTCTTTTAAAAGTCTCGCCATGGAAAGGAGTTCCAATGTTTGGAAAGCGGGGCAAGCTCAGCCCAAGATATACCGGACCGTTCGAGATCCTGGAAAGGATAGGTCCAGTGGCCTATAAGTTGAAGCTACCGGAAGAACTTAACGGGGTACATGACACATTCCATGTGTCGAACCTTAAAAAGTGTCTATCCGATGAATCTTTAATTATACCTTTAGATGAAGTACATATTGACGATCGGTTACATTTTGTTCAAGAACCGATAGCCGTTACCGACTGGAAAGAACAAAAACTACGAAGAAGTCGGATTAAGTTAGTGAAGGTACAGTGGAAATCTAAAAGAGGACCCGAGTTTACCTGGGAAAGAGAAGATCAAATTCGAAAGAAGTACCCACACCTTTTCCCGGACCCAACTATAACGGATAACTAACAACAAATTTCGGGACGAAATTCTTCCAACAGGGGGAGAATGTGACACCCGGTAATTATTTCACACTCTAATCTATATACTTGATTTAAATTATGTGTTGATTATATAAGTTATATGACGTATAAACCATAGTATACTTGAAATGTGAACGAGAACAGTCGTAATGCCTATAGGATTGTATAAAGTGCCGATGAGAACGACTATATGATAAAGACAGCCCAGTAATAGTCAGAGGTGACAAACATATCAAGCTAAATATATACCTATGATCCAATATAAGGGGTAATGGTAAGACCATGCCCAGTAATGTTCTAATACTCTAATTAGGACCAAAACGCCATAAACGTTTAAATAATGGAATATAGTCGCCGAACCGGCCAAATCAATGATACATTATACAGTGAGACGACCAAGATATGAAACTATGAAGGAATTAAAGGTATACTAGTCAAAAATAATATGAAGTTAATAATTTAAACAATCCATAAAGGATTACAATATGGAGCACTATTTAACCAAATATAACTCCGGGCTAAATTTAAATATACATCATATCGGGAACCAAAATAAATACGGGTTCCATATCATCTATAATATACCCAAAGTTCAAACAGAAGAGTGGAAAAACTCTGCGTGACATTGGGAAACCCGTGGGAAGAATCCTTGCGAAAAACCCTAAAAACCAAAAATCCTTTTCAAAGACCCTGTGCTCAAAGTGCTCAAAGACCCTGTGCTCAAAGACCCTGTGCTCAAAGTGCTCAAAGACCCTGTGCTCAAAGTGCTCAAAGACCCTATGCTCAGACCCTGCGGGAAGACCTGCGGGAAGACCCTGCGGAAGACCCTGCGGGAAGACCTGCGGGAAGACCTGCGGGAAGGGAATACTTCCGCCCAAAATGAGCCAGTCTATGCTTTTGGAAGATCTTATCTTTTACCTACCAAGGTATGGGCACAATATTGAAAGTACTACAAGATCAAGCAAAATCTTCCTAACCATTCCCTATGGCCGCCTACCCCCATTCCATCAAATAAACAACAATAAAAACCATGCTTTGACCAACTATTTCACTTTATGGTGTAAGATTTGACACCCTTAAATCAAGGGATTGTAATCTTTTGGATCCCCCAAATCAAGGGATGTGTTCCCTTGGGTTTGCCTATAAATAATACCAATTATTTTGATGAAAAACACCACACACAAACTCATACAAACCCTTAAACACACTCCAAATTTCTCTCTTTTCATGGCTGAAGAACAGCAGCAGCGCAACACCAAGCAACCGCCTCTTTGCAACCCAATTTCTCTATAATTCTGCCCTGAACCCTCTGAACCCTATATATCGTTGGAAAGCTAGAAGAAATCCTTAAACCGTAGTGGAAAGCCTTGAACGGATCTCTGCCCGGAAAACTCGGTAAGAAGCTTTGAACCTTCGAAGGTCACTGCTGGGAAACTGCATTTTCCAGCAGTACCCGCCTCTCTTCTTTTGTTCATATCTCACAAACTACTTGGTATTTTCGGTGATTCTTGTTTAGAAATCCAAGGAAACTCGTAAGGATCACGAACCATCTTTCGAATATCCATTTCCGGCTTAATTTCAGCACTTGGTAAGCCTAAAAGTCTAATTGTTCTTCATAAAATACTTGCTGGAAAATGGTTCTTTTCTGTCCAGCCAACACACACTCGTTTCCTTTGATTTTAACACTTGTGTTCATGTTTAATAAACATATTCTAGAGCCTACACTACAAGACCATCATCCAAGAGCCTAAACACGCTCAAGAACGTCTCGAAAAACCGACATTTCCAAGGTAATAAAATCATATTATGTTTAATAGAAAAACATGGATTAAGCCTAAGATACATATATTTAATGAGGTGATAAATCATGAATATAAACTTGAAGTGTGACATATAAGTAAGGATAAATCATGTTAAGTAAAAGATATAAAGGATTTAAAGGGGTGTTTAAGGAAGGTTAAGGTAAAAATGATCTTCAGTAGTAAAACCCATTTATAAATAAACAAGATGATCTAAATGTAAAAATGGAATTTTGGTTATGTTAAACTTTACAAAGGATATAACTAAGGTATTAAAAACCGTATCGGGTTCGTCATAAAAGTAAAAATAATAATAGTAATAATAATAGTAATAATAATAATAATAATAATAATGATAAAATATGAGTACTAGTAAGATATATATAATATATGCTTATAAGATTTAAAAAGGATATTAATAATACTTATAATATATACATAACAAAATAAGTATACAAGTCATACACATATATTCCTATATATGTGCAATAAATATAAAATACGGGTTTTTGTGATGGACATTGCGAGTAACTGGAAGGGTGGAGGTGCCGGTAGTCGGGACGTCCTGTCTAGGCTGGTAACTGAATATATCATAGATGGGCCCGTTACCTACCTGGGGACTAACGATGAGAGCTCCAAAACCTATTAGGCCAAAGCATGTCACGAACGTCATGATTACCGACTAATAATTTGTATCGAGCATTCCCTAATGCTCGAAGGATATATATATATATAAAGAGAATATAACGGGCATATATATAATAAGTATAAGACGTTGTCTAACGTCCATATCGCTAAGGTATAAAAATACATATATACCGCCACCTCATAAGTATGTATCGGGCTAAGTATTAATAGTAGTATAAGTATTATGTACTGAAGAATGTACGTATACGATATAATACAGGAAACTCACCAAGTATAACGGAACATTATTCCTCGATTTAAGGTGAGTCTCACAGCCCCTATTTTCACTATTTTCACTATGTTTTAAACTGTTTTCGGGGCGAGGGACACGTGTTTAAATATGTTTTATCATGGTGTATATCTTGATTTACAATGTGCGTGTACATGAGATATTTGGCGCGCTCATGGTACATAAAGACCCCGGTATATATTGTAACCATAAACTATAGGCAACTATAGCCGAGGAACTCTACGGGTAGTACTACTGGTCTGACCAACCCACTCGTAAGTGGTCGCGCCACTTTATAAGACGGGTGCTTAGTTTTCCGATTTATTTATTCCCTCGTGGACTCGTGGGATGTTATGTGGGGCTTTATGGTGTATATATATAGTCAAGGAATGGTTACGAACTCATGTATTCACGTTACACTGCAAGTCATGGATATTGCATTCATGACGTTATGAGAATTATATTAGAAAGCATTTTATCGAGTCACAAAACTTGTGAACTCACTCAGTTTATACTAATTAAATTATTTTACGTGTCTTTCAGGTATTTAGCCACGTGGAGAGGTCACGGTGTCTCACTACGATTTTATGTTTAACTATGAAAATTTCATGTATGAGGATTTTATATTTTGGAGTTTTCATGGTTTTATTCCCCCTTCGGCGGGACATAACTGTGAAATCTCAATATGTTACATGTAAACTTTATTATTTTGTAAAACTTGTATCATGAATGAAATCCTCATGTATTTTTATCATATAGTTGTTTGCTTAACCGCGCTCTCGAAAAACCTTTCATGAGTCGCACACCGGTTGTTTCCGCCTATGGACCGGGTGTGACAAATAACCAAATGAATAGCATAATGATTGGCTTAAGGAATCAGATAACGAATCAGTCTATCACGAATGATGTTTCTGTAACGAATGAGTTTATCACGAAAGGGATTTTGATGACGTATGGGCTATAGTACACGAACGAGTAGTTGTAATAACCTGCCACGTGTCAATATACGGTTATAGGTTGATAACGAATGACAACTACTGTATAACGAATGGATCGACAGATCATTACATGTAACGAATGGTATCTTCAAATCTTCAAACATAATTTCCAGATCTTCAATTACAGATCCAGACTTGAATCCAAACAATCAATTTACCACTTAATAGCTTAATCAATTCTTAAAATCCCCGCGAACAAACCCTAATAAATCCAAACCCCCAGTTCTAAACCAAACTTGTCTGAAATCCAATTAAACTTCAATCAGAAACCTTTGTTTCATACATTACCAATTCAACTCAATTATGCTCAATTCACCACTCATAATCAATTAAAACAAAAACGGAGATTTCTGATCTGATTACGAACTGAATAGTAATCAATTTAGCCTCAATTATCCATCTCACCAAGATAAATGATTCAAAATCAATTCAAATAGTTTTAGATCTTGATCTATAACAATTACTCAATTTTTTTTCATTAATTCATCATAACTAACACTTTAATCACCTTAAAAATCGAACGCTCATCTCCGATACCATTTGAAAAAGCTTGATTGAACATATACGAATCAATTCATATCGTTATACATATGGATCTAGTTCTTGATATGTTAAAGGTGAGTGAACGAAGAGTGTGTGTGGGTTGAGAGGGAAATTCGGCAGAGTAACGGCACATAGAAATAATAATAAACACACTTGTTAACTTATGTTTCAGGATACATCTATATATAAAAGACGAAGTCCATTCGTTATACAAGTCATAACGAATGGGACTCATTCGTCTTCATTCCCTAATTTAACTTAACAGTATAATGAATGACTCATTCGCTATACCTCATCCGTTAACATTCCATAACGAATGGTACAATTAAAAATAACGATTAGGCTCATTCGTCAAACATCCTTTACGAATGGCTAATAAAGATAACGTATGACTTCATTCGTTAAACATCCTTAACGACTGAGCACAATTACATAATGCATGGATTGGTGTAAAGACCAAAATGCCCTTTACAGTAATAACATAAATTACAATAAATACAAAGACCGAGACGACTAAACCAATGCACTAATAGTGAAGCACTAAAGAAGGGTTGATCTCAAGCACTATTGGTCTTACTTCTACATGGAAAGATAATTTTTCTTTTTTTTCATATTCTATGTTGTCGTTTACTACAATGTGGAGAAAACATGAGCTGGCTTTGAATCCTGCTGAGCCTAAGGTTGAGGAGCTTGATGCTACCTTTCTTAAGAACCTTCGTTCTGTGTCAGTTAGGATGCGGACCTTCCTAAAAGAGTTCCTTGTTTATCTAGGTCTTAGCGTAAAGTGGCCTAATCCTCATATTGAGCCCAAGATTTTTAGGTATGAAGAAGGTATGTTATAAGCTTCTAATGTTGCTTAGGTTTAAACTCTTCTTCCTTTTTGCAGAAATTGGTGCTTCAGAATTTCTTGATCTTGATGATTTTTCCTCTACGACTTTCGTGTCTACTAAAGTTTCTCCTGGCCATCCCAATATTGTTGAAATTACCAATTATTTTCAACAACCAGGAAACTTTGTGACTTCCTCGGCCTCTGCTAACCTTCCTCTCAAAGGTGTTGTTAGGAAGGCCACCACTGCTTTCCACCGTAGTCGTAAGAGGTTTAAAGCTACATCTGATCCTAGTTGCACTGCTACAAATCATGTTGATTTGGATGAGGATGATACCCTGGTTGTTTCTATCACTGGTTTCGCTTAGTTTGGGGAGAAGCTCCCTAGGTGTTCTACTCCTTCCCCATTGAAGGTTCCTATGAAGCCAAACATCAAGAAGGAGGCTGGTGATGCAAAGCTCAAGAAGATTGCTAAGCATATTGTTAACCAGTCTTATGCTGCAATTATTGTTAAAGTGGTAGAGAAAAACAAGAAGTCTGTTGATGTAGAGCCGCATGCTAAGGAAACTATTGTTTTAGAGAAGGTAATGGGGAAGGGTGTTGCTTCCCAAGCTACTGATGTTGAGGGTGCCTCTTTTGACGAAGGTACTTCTGTGTATGTTCCAGCATGGAAGGTTCGTAATTGTGATACTTGAAGAGGGCACATGTTTATTCAGGACTTCTTCTTCATTGTATTCCCCTAGCAGAGTAAAAGATTATTGAATGGCTAACTGATGGCGAATGATGGGGGGAGATTGTGCAATATCTTGCTAGATTGGTTGGTCTCATTCCGGATAGTTTGGGACGATGGAGTAATGCTCCAGGAGATATCAAAAAGCTAGTGGATGAGAAGGTAAAGTTGGAGAGCACCTTGGCTGAGGGGATCGAGAAGGTTGTGACCTAAATTTTTCATGAATAGAGTTTGGTTCATGATCTTGCTTCTGCTAGGGTTTATGCCGAAGATGAGTGGAACAAGGTGGAAACTATGCCAAGGACCTTAAGGAGCAACGTCTTAAGGTTAGTCACGAAAGGAATTCTTTGGTTGAAGAGGAAAGGAAAATGGTCGATGAGCAAGGGAAACTACAAACATGGAAGGCAGAAGCTTTCCGACGAGAAGCTTGTTGCCAATGTTACCGTTGCTGATCTTCAAGCACATGTCATTGAGCTTCTTTAAGACCAACGCTTATTGTTTAAAGAAGGTAGTCCTCATGTTTTTTCTTATCTCTTGCATAGTGGTGAATTCAACTCTGCTCTTGGTGAGGTGTATACAAGGGTGGTTGCTCATGGCCTGTCCATTGAATTCGAGGCAGGTCTAGCTGGTCGTTCCCTTGAGGGACTTTCAGCTTACCAACCACATGTTGCTGCTGACTTTGCATCTTCCGTGAGAGCTATGGAAATGAAAACCTTTCCTTACCTTGAGATTGTTGCTCGTTGTTATGATCTGCCTTTTTCAACTTTTCAAGGTATTGAGCCAGAAGGTCTTAAAAAGGAACTTGTGCATAAGGTAATTCAAGACATCGTTGACACGATTTTCGGGAAGGTCAATTCTGATGGGGACCATCCAGAGGATGTAACTGATGACGGGAAAAATGCTGAAGGAGCTACTACCGTAAATCCCATTGACCAGCTCGCTGATGATGAAGGTGGGGAAATTGAGAATGCTTCTTCTTTGAGAGAATTTGAGAATGCTTCCTCTCCCACCCACTCTGAAGCTTACCCTGATGCGTTTGATGCTGAAGTGAACATGCTGTACAGGGACGATTTTGGTGAAGCTCCTAAAGTTCCTTGGGAGGGGGATACTACTGTTGATAAGTAGCTTTGTTGTTTGTTATTACGCTTCATATGTGACGTTTCTTTTATATTTGGGTGTGTAAGCCTTTGTTTGCGTGAACAATTAATGACTTATTATGTATGGTGTTCGGTAGCACCTCCTAAGGTGTCTTTTTGTTTGAATCTATTTCGTTGTTGTTTACTTTGTTTTACTTGTGTTTTTCATGCTTGTTTGTTGTTTTTCCAGTGTCTTTGGAACTTTTCTATGGAGTGGTGCTACATACACCCTTCCTTAGCTTAGTAACTAAGAACCAATGCAAAGCATACCCTATCTTCTTATTAGTCCACAAAGTTTACTCTAACTTGTTTGTGGAATATTTCTGCATTAGTCTTTAGCTTTTTGAGCTTGTCAACTTGATAAGCTTCTAGTACTTATGGAGCAAGTTGATAAGAGATGCTCAGTCTCGTTTCATGGATATAACTTAGTTCTAAATGTTCCATGGAGTTGTATTGTTTTTGGGACTCAACCTGTATATAGGAAGATATAGCGTCTTGTTAACTGTTGAGCGCTATGGCCTAGGATCTCAACCCTGTACATGAGTAGGAACTACGCCGGACCTCACGCAACCTAGTTTGGAGGGTCTCACCCTTAGATAGGATAGTAAACAAGTTTGTTACTCAAAATATGATATCATTCATCGATTTTCTACTTTCATTAAACCCAAACAACTATTACAAGGACCTTAAAATGATATCCTAAACTAAAAACATCTTGAGGGGCTTGTCATTCTAGTGATTTGGCACCTTTTTCCCTTCCATGTCATTGTGCTTGTAAGATTTGCCCCTGTGGGCCTCTTTAATGACATAAGGACCTTCCCACTTGGGTCCCAATTTTCGCATGTTGGATTGCTTTCTGGCCTCGTTTTTTCTGAGGACCAGATCTCCAGGTTTAAACACCTTCTTTCTTACCTTCATGTTGTAGAAGGCTTCTAACTTCTTTTTGTACTTGCCTTCTTTGATGGCAACCTGATCACGAGCTTCTTTTAGGAGGTCAAGTTTAATTAAAACCACAAATTCGTTGGCTTCTTGATCAATGCTTCTTTCCCTTCTTGTATTTATTTCTAATTCGATAGGGATGACAATTTCTGAACCAAAAATTAAGCCGTAGGGCGTTTTTCCATGACTTGTTTTCTCCGTTGTTTAGATAGCCCATAGAACGCTTAGGATCACTTTTACCTATTTTCTAGTCATGCCTGCCCATCATGCCTTAATGCCTTCCATGATGCTTCGGTTCATTCGTTCAACTTGGCCGTTGGACTGGGGGTACGCAACTGAGTTGAACACTTTCTTGATTTGCTACTCCTTGCACCATTGGCTGAATGGCTTCTCAGCAAATCTCTTCCCATTGTCGGTGACTATCTCCCCTGACAGCTCATATATGTAGATTATAGTTTCCCATACGAAGTTTATCACATGTTTCTCTGTTATGGAAGCTAGGGGCTTAACTTTTGGCCACTTTGTGAAATAATCTACGGCTACTAGCAAGAATTTCATCCTTCCTGCCGCCTCGGGGAAGGGACCAACAATGTCCATTCCCCTTTTGTAAAAGGGCCAGACAGAAGTGACATGCACCAAGTTGTGCTTCGAATTGGTTTTAATGGGAGCATGGAGCTGACAGGCTTCACATTCGTGTATTACCTCGGGAGAGTCCTTTTGCATCATGGGCCAGTAGTATCCCAGGTTCATCAGCCTGGCTAGCACTGACCTTGAGCTAGAATGGGTTCCACAAATGTCTTAATGAACTTCCTTTACAAGATAATTGCTTTGATCTGGTCCCACGCATTGCAACAGAGGGCTCAAATACCCTTTCTTGTAAATGACATCTTCCTCCACAACATACTGCCTTGCTTTGATCCTCAGCTTCATGGCTCTTCATATTTTTGCTGGAAGCTTACCATCTTTGAGGAATTCTAGAATAGGGGACATCCATGTGGTTCCCTCTTCTTCAATGATATCTTGTATCTCTAGTTCCTCAATAGAAGGGCTTTTTAATACTTCTACCAGAACATTCTTTGTCAAATGAGCGAAGGCAGCTTACTAAGGGCGTCAGCCTGCTTGTTACTAGTTCGAGACACTTGAGTTAAGGAGCAGCTTTTGAATTCCTTATGAGCTCCTTGAACTTATGCTTGTATTTCAACGTCGAAGGTTCTTGCAATGAACTTGTTGTTTACTTGGTTAGCCACCAGTCTTAAATCAATAAAAGCACTTAGTTCCTGGATCTTCATTTTTTTTTTGCTTAACGGAGCCCTGCGATCAAAGCTACGTATTCTGCTTTATTGTTAGTATATGGAAACTCTAATGGGAGCGCATAAGTACATTCGGTTCCTTGGGGGTCTATAATTATTAGACCAGCTCCGGAAGCTTCTATACTTGAAGCTCCATCTGTGTAGAGTGTCCACTTCCACAAAGGTATAGCAGTTTCATCTTCTTCCAACCCATTTACTTCCATAGGCTCTTCTAATGTTTCAACTAGAAAATAGGCCAGGATTTGACCCTTGATTGTCTTTCTGGATTCATACACTATGTTGTGTTCACCTAACCCGATTGCCCATTTGGCTAGCCTTCCTGCGATTTTCTGCCTTTCCAAAATGAATCTTATAGATTTGTCAGTGACTACCTTCATTTGATGAGTTTGGAAGTGTCTTCCTTGCCTTTTGGCTATGTGAACGAGTACTAGGATTAACTTTTTGATGGGCGTGTAATTGAGCTCAACTTCTCTTAGCGCCCTGCTGATGAAGTACACTGGAATTTGGACTTTGTCACATTCCACAATAAGCACTAAGCTAATAGCTTCCATTCTTGCAGAGAGATAAATTGTTATTGAAATACACTGGAATTTGGACTTTGTCACATTCCACAATAAGTACTAAGCTAATAGCTTCCATTCTTGCAGAGAGATAAATTGTTATTTCTTTTCCTGCTAGAGGAGCTGCTAGAGCAGGCAAGGAAGCTAGATGCTCATTTAGGGCTAAGAAGACAACTTATGCCTCACTAGTCCATTGATAGTCTTTTTTGTCATTGAAATTCTTTAAAATTTTGAAGAAGGGTAAAGATTTTTCTGCTGATTTTGAAAGAAATCGTTTAAGTGCAACAATCTTACCATTGAGGCTTTGAACATCCTTCTTTGTTTTTGGAGATTTCAAGTTAAGAACCGCTTGTACCTTACTTGGGTTAGCTTTTATGCTTTGCTTGTCAATTAAGTAACCCAAGAATTTACCTTCTTCGAACCCAAATGAGTATTTAACTGAATTGAGCTTCATGTTGATGCTTCTAAGATTTTGGAATGTTTCTTAAATGTCATCGATCGTTTTTTCCTCACTTTGCTCTTTATAACCAAGTCATTTGTCACACCCCAACCTATGGCGGAAATGACGGGGCGCGAACTGATTGCTCACAGCTTTTCAAAGGTTACTATCAAGCAATAATATAAGTTTCAGTATCTGTTAATTAAATTACATGTAAAACAAAATCCATACAATATTCAAACAAATATAAATCATAAATAATATTGTCTCGTTAATATTTTCTTCTAGCATACATCATTAAGTGATCTTCCAATTACTTCACATCACATGAATACCGGCATATGCGTTGAAAATAAAGTAGTTTTGTCAACAAAAGGTTGAGTGAGCAACACACCAGCTTAGATGCACATATAGTATATATAAAAATAAGTAATTGCAAAAAGTCATATGAGTATAAAAAATTAACCAAATGAGCAAGTATAACTGAGATGCCGAGAAGCACAAAGGCTATAACTACTGGCGTATGATCATACTATTTTGCGATTATGTTGGACCTCTCCGAATGCAGAAGCATATAAAGCAAATAAGCACATAAACAAGTAAGGTATAAGTTGTTAACACATAAAACAATAGTTGCAGTTTTGAGTATTAAGTATATATGAGAAATATAATTTACGCATATGTCCCCAAAACGTGGAAAAAGAAGTAAAATAGGGGAATGTGGTACTAACCTCAATAGACGAACAAGAGTGAATAGATAACAATAAGAATGATGAAAGCAGATCACGCGCATTGACGATAAAGCCTAATAAGGAAAACAGAATGCGGATATGCTAAGTTAATGAACAACATCGGATAAGCGAGTTCGATAATTATAATGTTATTAAGTCATATTATATTCTTTTTAAACATAAATAATATTATTGGAAACTTAAAATACATTTAATATCCTTATTATCAATAAAGATTAATTTTGAATAATAAGTTAATAATAATAATATAAAGTAAAACCGTTTATAAAATACTTGAACTTAGACTGTATTCCAATATGTTAATTAGTGTGGTAAATTTTAAATATATTTAATAGATTAAAACCCTTTTTAAACTCCTTATTATGTAAACCTTTAACAATTTTTAGTAACTAAAATATATACATATATATCTATGTATATATATACGTATATATATACGTATATATATTTAACTTAAGTTCGGTAAGATAACTAGTTAACATGATGGTTTTGTAAATATAATGATTTATCAATATTTATAATATAGTTTAAATAGTTAAATACATTAACATAAAGATTATTTGAGTATTTAACAAAAATAACAAAAACAATCGGGTCTGTAGGGGGTTTGAACCTGCGACCTCCGGCCCCAACGTTTTGCACAAAATCACCCTAGCCATCTGGGCTAGGGTGTTAATCTGATCAAGCCCGATTCTAAAGTTAAATAAACAGAAACAGACACAGCTTATAAACAACATAAACCCTAGAACATCAAATTGATCAAATCGTTCATAGATTGCTCAATTAACGTTAGGGGTTTTGTTGATTAACGAACAGCGAACATAATAGTGTGTTTAATTACCATAGTTGAAGCTTAATCACAGGTATACGGATCAAAAAACCCGACGGCAGGGGGGGTCCAAGAACACGATACAAACAAATATTATAATTTAATTAGATGGGGGGTTATTGACAGTGATGGGTAGGGGATAGTTACCGGAAGATTAATTGCATTATTATGGATGATTATGTGTATATGATTTAGGGTTAGGGTCGGTTGAACGAATAAGTAATTCATAAATATCTTGTTGCTGATTTCCCTAATTATTCATGTTGGTTAGGCCGATTTACCAAGATTAACAAAGATCACAAATAAATTCCAAGTTAAGTGCGAGAATTAAGGTTCAAGAAACGTAATCGGGTCATGGGTGGCTATATGGGTTGGGTTTGGGTCCTGGATAACCAGTTTGATGATATGGATTATAATAACATTTACAAAAAGAACCCTGGAGTTAGAAAGTGGGTACATAAGAGGCAAATCTTTATGTTTTGGGTTAAATTTGTCATAATGTGAAAGTTCTAAATATATATATATATATATATATATATATATATATATATATATATATATTATATATTTAGTTAAACAATAATATTTTAATAATAAATTACACTCGATAAACGCGATAAAAAACTTCCTGGACATCGAAATGAGTCGGGTATTTTAATAAAAGTATTAATTCGGAAAACCCGAGTTGTTACATCATTAACATAAGCTTCCATGTTCTTTTCTATTTGATTGGAGAAGGTTTTGTGGATCAGACGTTGGTATGTGGGTCTAGCATTCTTCAAGCCAAAGGGCATCTTTTTTAATAGAAGATTCCCTATCGGTGTGGAATGTCATTTTCTCTTCGTCTTCAACTTAATTAAGAATTGGTGGTAGCCCTTGTAGGCATCGAAGAAGTACTTGTATTGGAAGCATGTAAGGGAGTTTACCTTCTAGTTGATTTTTGGCAGGGGGTAGCTATCCTTTAGACAAGGTTTGTTAAGATCCTTGAAATCCACACACATTCGCCATGATCCATCAGATTTTTTTAACCATAACTTGGTTAGCTATACAAGAATGGTACATTACCTCTCACAGTATGTCGGCTTTAACGAGCTTATCTACCTCATTACATGAAGTTAAGCTTCTTTAAGCAGCCAGGCTTCTCTTCTTTAAAGCGAACGGTTTATGTGTGGGTGAGATATTCAAGGAATGTTCAGTGTATCCCCTAATAACACATGTCATATCATTTGGACACCATGCAAAAACATCTTTACTTTTTTGTAATAAAGTTATGATATTACTCATGGTTTGTGAGGGAAGCTTACTATTGACTTTGATAGTTTGTTCAGGGTAAGCTGGGTTAATGCTTATCTCCTACACATGGTTATCCTCCATCTCTTCGTTAAGCTCCCATGACCCTTCTGCAGTAGCTATGAGTAAAGCTTCGTGTGTTGGTACCATCGTAGCTATTCCTCCCGTGATTGGGAACTTCACCATGCCATGAGCCGTAGAGACTACTACATCGAAAATAACAATCCCAGTTCTTCCGATGAGTATGTTATAGTTAGATGGGTACCTGACCACTATGAAGGTAAGCTTCTTAGCTCGAGAGAGATCCTCGTCTCTCAATCGAACATCTAAAGTGAGCTTCCCAAGATGAACCACCTTCTCTCTAGTGAAGCTTTTAAGAGAGTTGTTGGTTTGTTGGAGTTGATTCTTGATTTCTTGAGGGAGCTTTAGGAAACATTTCTCATACATTACCTCCGTTATTTCCCCCACAATCCATGTAAGCTCCGTCTATGAGGAAGCTAATAAGCTCAGCTTCTACAATGATTGGAGTCGTGACTTTTTTGTGAGGGTTGGTTGGAGGGAAGCACATGCTTTGTTGGTTCAAGGCGAGCATTCGCTGCCTCTTATTGCAGATTTGAACCATGTTTATTCCAAGAACCTTCTTTCTGACCTCTTTTTTTGGGTCTTTGAGCAGGTGAACTAACTCACTACTTTAAACAAAGTCTTCAATATGCTTCTTCAATTCGAAATAATCATTAGTATGGTGTCCAATGTCGTTGTGAAAGGCACAAAACTTTCTCTCATCATGTTTGCTTTCGACCTTTATGCTCATGGTGATTCTGAGGGTGTTTCTCGACAAAAGACTGGAAGCGAGGTTTCTTTCCTTCTATGGAGTGGTTTCTCCATATTCTGTTGTCATGTTTCCTTGTTTCATGGTTACCCAAGGCTGCCTCTTCTCGAAGGTAAGCTTCTATTCTTTCGAAAGCTTCCTTCATGGTTTAAGGAGTATTTTCGTGGAACCTTATCTTTAGCTTCTTGGCTTTTATGGCGTTCATGTAACCTGAAACACGCATCTTTTCCGAAGCACCACCGTAATTTAGGCATTCTTTCTTGTATCTATCCATGAAGACTCGAAGGTCTTCATGTTCTCTTTGCCTAATTTAATGTAGGACCGCCGCGTCCTTGGTGCACCTTCTTTGCTGAGTGAAGTTGGTCAAGAAGCTTTGGTATAGATCATCAAAGGAAGCTATGATTCTTGACGGAAGAGAGTTAAACCAAAGTTTAGCAGGTCCTATCAGGTGTTGCATGATCATGTTCCAACACTCAGTGTTGTTCTATCTTTCTACAGTAGCTGCTCCCATGAAGATCTGAAGATGATCTTCGGGATATCCTGTTCCATCATATGTCTTTACATTATCCGACGTCTTGATCTTCGTTTGGAACAAAAAGTTTGTTGTCTGTTCAATGAAGCATGACAAGGTTGAGGGCTTGTAAGGTTGGTAAGGTTCCAAATGTGTTAATTCACTTGTGCTAGTAGTGATAATATTTGGAGCTTGGGTTACCACATGATGGCTCATGGCTGGGAAGCCTTGCGAAGCTTGCTATTGTAAGCTTTCCGTCCATGGTTGGCCATATCGAGACATCATAAGTGCAGCCAGCTTAAGGGTGCGCCATACCGGACAACATGAGACCTGGTTACATAAGCTTGAGGCATGGAGCATGCAACTTCTACCATTGGAAAGGTCACCATGTTTCTTGCAAGAGGTAATGACATCAGGGCTTCTGCTAGAGAGGTACTCATTGGGTGAGATACCACAGCAGGTGAGCTTTGAAAAAGTTGTTCCATGGTGTACTCTCCTATTCCATTGGGGGTTATGGGTGAAGCTATGAGGCTTACCCTTTCCCAAGGAGAGATTGTGTTCTCATATTCTCCTATCTGCGAGCTATTGGGTCCCTTAGCGTTTTTTTCTCGACGGAGAAGGTGTACTCGTGTTTATTGGACCAGACATGGGGGAGAGTGTGACCTCAAGTTCCTCTGCGTAATCTAACCTTATTTTCTCCCCCTTAGCTCGCTCTTCCTGTGCATAAATTTTTATCAGCTCCCTGAGCTGTAGGGAGTTCCATTTAATACCCTCTGGCTTCATATCTATTCTCTCAACTGGATGTAGAAAATCATTTCTTGGAGAGAATGTTCCACTTTTAGACGAGAGTGGTGTTCGGAACTCAAAAGATTGTGATGACGTGACCAACGGCCTGCTCATTTCTGGCGAACTACAGCCAATGTTTTCCTCCGGCAAGGATTTATTTTCCGACCAATCATCGTTCATAGGAATACTTTAATTAGGATTACTCTTTTCAGCCATAAGAGAACAATACTTGAGAATAATGGAGCGCTAGCACCATGGTGGGCGTAACTTTTTGCTACAAGTATAGCGGACAATAATCGTATGGTGGTTTTTAGAGTATGTGCCTAACCAGAGCATCCTAACCTGCTAAGAATCAAAGAAAACACGAATGGTTAGTCTCCCCGTAGGAGGGGCCTCCTACGATCAACCTCCAGCGTGAGAATCAGCTATATGATACAATAAAGAGATTTTATGAGTATGAAGAGATCGTAGAGAGAAAATATAGTGAATGAGAATAAGACAGAATTACAGAAATTGTCCTTTATGTTTGTACACAATTTCACTGATTGTCCTTTATCTTCAAAATTGTTTTCTTTTCATTCTTTATGTTTTCAAATCCTACAGTGTTTGTCCTTTGACCCCAACCCCGTTAAATTTCATCGTTAAGTTAGGTCATTAAAGATCAAGTGAGGGCATAACTGTATTTTCACCTCCCTTTCTCTTTCCCCCTCTTTATCATCACACCATCGTCGTAGTTAACCAATTTCTCCCCCAATCACAACACAATCAAACCTACATAACACACCTCAATTTCTTCGGCTTAAACAAATCCATGGCTCCTAATGTATCATCGCCTAACTCAATTTCTCATTATTAACCGCCGAAAGAATCTCGAGACGGTAATTAACCCGAAGCTGGAGTGTGTGAATGCAAGAAGCAACATAGACTACGACCTTCCCTCCATATCCACTTCGTCATCAATTGAAGAGTCTTATTCATGACGGTCATCGGCGTTTTGAAGTATGCAGTTACTTGACTCCGACGAGCTCTGGATCGACGGAGTGATGACGGATCTTATTCCTGTTGAACCATGGTAAGCTAATAGATTTTCTCTAGTTCCGGTCTTATTCCGATTTCGAATGTAACTCCACAAATTGATCATGATACGATTGGGATTCAACTTCATCATGTTTAAATTAGGGATTCGGATTATGAAGTTGAAGATATTGTTGTGGTTAAGGCTAGTGGCTGTAACAGAATTGGGATTGAACGATTGGGTATTTAGGGTGTTATATTCTGGTGAAATAACAATTGAGGGGATTGTTGATATTGATAATTGAAACATGGTTAGATTTGATGGTAAGGTCCATGGTGGTGGATAGTGGGAGGTCAGAGAGAGACAAATAAGGTATTATGTATATGGTGTGTATATTAATGAAATTATTTAATTTTATTTTTGTTTGCTTTTTAAAAATATTTTTTAATTAATAGGGTAAAATGACCTGTTTGCCCTCTTGTGCATGTCACATGATCTGAGTTAACGAGAAAAATTAAATGAGTTAGGGTCAAAGGACAAACACTGTTGGATTTTAAAACGTAAAGGACGAAAAAAAATCAATTTTGAAGATAAAGGACCATGAGTGAAACTGTTTACAAACATAAAGGACAATATTTGTAATTCTGTCATGAGAATAATCATACCTTTGGCTAGGATGTTCCTTTTATAGACAGGTTGATTCTCTGAGGGATACTTAAGTTTTTTAATGGAAAATGTCAGCTCTACTTTCAGCTTATGCAGACTGGGTGCATTCCATTTTAGTGCAACATTTGTCCAGCCCTCATTTGTCATGTTGCTACTTTTACTTTATAGTAGTCATGTCTTTTTGGCGGTTATGACGTTTTCTGCCATTTACTATAGCAGGAGCTTCCTGGTCAACTTAGGAGTCTTGCTCTCCAAGTTTCAAGCTTCCCTGCCTGGCAGCTTGTGCCAGCAGATTCTTTATTCCTGTGCTTCCTCAGCTTATGAGCTTCGGCTTGTGGGTGGGTAAGGGTACCCACGCCATTATAGTTAAACCTTAGAAGTTTCTTTTGCAACAAGGCTTCCTAGATGGTTGAAACATATTACAACTTATATGCAAACTAAGAAAAAATACAGCCCAAAAACTTTATAAAAGACTACAAAAGGCAGTAAACGAACAAAACAGTGTCATATTTTTAGTAAATAAACACAAACAATAATAGTTGTTTGTTTAGTGTACAGCTATGAGGTACATCAGATAAACAACCTTCACTTAATTAACCTATTTTACTGGTTAAAGTTAAGCGAACAAACACAAACACCCATTTTCTTAATGAACGAACACGAAAAAATTCATTTTTCCTAATTAACGAACGAGCACGTACTTTTTATTAACAAACGAACACGAGCACATTCATTTTCTTAACGAACGACAAGAACATGTTTATTTTTATCACGGAAGAACACATTTATTCTTTTACAAAACCCTCTGAACTAGTTCCTATAATTAACACCTGATGCAAAAAAATAAATCTTCATTAGCTCACTAATTATTAGGCCTGAAAGCAAACTGGTCGTAAAATGTCCAGCGAGATGTTAGTTTACATTCGTCTAACTAATAAAAGAATGAACATGTTTATGTTTGTCTAACTAATACAATGTAATTTATTTTTAATAACGTTTTAGGTCCAACCCACTGTGGTTCACATCTACTTTAATCTTTAAAAGTAAATGAGATTGATAAAATTCAACTTTAACCTTTAAAAGAAATGAGAAACCTTGAGGTTGTAACATCCCATGAAAGCTCGTGTACTTGTGGATCGTTAGGTTGTTTGGTCAGCACCTAGCGTGTTAACGAAACTCATTTAGGCTCATTAGTCTACTCGAGCTTGATAAGTGAAGTTCAGGTTTAGACTCAATTATTAAACAATCTATTTTTTTGTATAATTCATAGTTTTTAAAAATATGTAATTCATATATTTTTTATTTTATTTTATTTTTTATTTTTTAATTTTTTTATAAAACTTCTTTCATTTTATAGAAACATAGATATTATATAAACATAGCAGGTAGGCGGGCAACAAGCTGCGCCACCACCCCTTTCTGAATTGCAAACCCTAACCTGCTAAAGACATATCCCTGCCCCTTTGGAGTCGACACATTGCTATGCACAACCCGTTGAACCCTGGTTAGGAAACGGATAGCTTCCGGTGCCAAGGAGGCAAAGGTATCAAAAGCCAGAGGGACAAAAACATGTTGGTTCTCTTCGCAGGCTTTAGCATGTTTCTCCACCTTCTTCATATATGTAAAAAAAATAAATAAATAGTATCCTAGTTCAGGCTCGTGAGCTTACTTGAGCTAGATAAGTGAAGCTCGGGATCAGGCTCAATATTAAACAAGCTTATCTTTGTATAAATCATTACCTTCACGAGTACGTTCTCCAACACCAGCAAATACAGAAAAGCCTGTTGGGTTCCGGTGGTGATCATTAACGGTTTAACAATTAAACCCGGTTCTAATAAATGTTTCATATTTATTACTCCCATTAATTATAATACGCAGCGGGATAAATAAAATGAGTAATCATCACCTTTATGTAGGGATGACAATGTGCCGGGTTTAGGTACTCCCAAACCCATACCCGGTTATAGCCCGTCCCAAACCCGTCGAATTATTGTCGGGTTTCAGTTTTCCAATCGGGTTTCGGGTTTTGACAAAAAAAACACGTCGGGTATACCTAGACAAATCCCGTCGGGTTTCTATTGGGTTTTGACAAACTTATTGAATACGTAGAAGTTATAAGCCAAACAAAGATATTGAATATGTACTCATGTCTTAACGCACCGAATTATTGCTTGAATGTCTGATGTGTATGGAAAAAGCCGCCAAGCAGAAAACAGAAGATAGTAAAATCAATGTTTGCAAGAGAAGGTTGGATGAGTGGAGACCGGTGTTTAGGTTTAGAAACACAGAAGGTCGGAGCGGTATTGAGAATTGATATAATGAGATTAATATAGTATATGTGATAGGCGTGATTTTTGATAGACACAGATTTAGAGAATCTAGAATGGAAACTCAAAAATCTTTACTTTTTTTATTAATCGAAATAAGTTTGGTATTTACAATATAACAAACATATTATATATATATATATATATATATATATATATATATATAATATACATATATAAAAAATTTATGTCGGGTATATAATCAGATACGGGTTAAATGTTATCGGGTAATTAGGGAGGGTAATCAGGTATTTTCGAAATCCCAAACCCGTCTCAAACCCGCGAAAAAATTCAAACCTAATCCCAAACCCGTCCCAAACCCCAATGGGTCGCATATTAAACGTTCCAATCATGTCGGGTTTCGGGTTTTCCCATCGGGTTCAGGTTCAGTGCCACCCCTAATTTTATGGAACCTAATAGGATCCGATTACAAACAATACGAGAATAAATTAAATAACCCGTTAAATATAAATAAAACACGACAATATTTAATTTTACCTAGGATAATAACTTACCGTTTGAGACCCGATGGATGACAAGTTTCGCTAGGTAACAATACGAACGAGACCCGGTGGTGGCGGTGGTCAGCGGAGGTGACGGCAGTGTGGTGGCTGGACAACAGCGGACAACAGAGAAGGCATAAGACAACGGCACGACGAACTGTAGCGGCAGTGACCTCTTTAGGTTTCCGACATGTATGGTGGCCGACGGCGTGGAGTAGAATGAGAGATAGTTTAGAGAATTTTGGTGGCTAGGGTTTTTCTTATGATTAACTTATCATTAGGTTAACTAGTTATAATAAACTAGTTTATCCTAACCGAGCCACCAAGCCCATCTCTAGCCTAGTCCATAACTAATACCATCTCGTTATTATTATTAGTTAATACCGGCTAACTAACTTAGGTGGATTGTGTTCGTTACCCATGGTGTAACTCTCATTGGGTCATTACTCAGTCGGCCGTATTGACTTAACCGAACCGGTCCACAATATCCAACAGTCTTCCACTTTGACGGGTTCTGGTTAAGTTCCTCAACACTGACAGCCAGCGGTGCTTTAGCTATACATGGTTGTGCCCAACAAGTTATGACACTTTTAAAGTCATTAACCAAAACATATTGGAATACACTATGCAAGGTAAATGAGCTTATGACAATCGTTGCCATCTATCCTCTATGTATAGGATATCAGTGAGACAATGAGTCATGGATCATATTTAATCTCATATGGCGTTCAATTATTATTGTTCTTGATCTAGAATCAAAGTGGTCCAATCAGACACATATTAAGTTTGGGTGAGGCCTCACACTTCTCCAGTTTGAATCAACGAGGGCGCCACAATGTCTAACTATTACATATAATGTAAGAGTACATAATCCCATCTTGATTACATACAACTCCCAAAACTTCGGAATATTCCCAACCAATGCCTTTATAGCCGGCAGTTACACGACAGCGGTTGGCACTGATAAAATAATAGCCTTTAGTAAACGAAAGTTCTAATATGTATCTCACGTCTAAGGATACTAAATGAGTATAATAATATAAAAACATCTTATGACTAAGATCCATGAAGATGATTTGATACGAGTTACATCTTACGTCATTCATAATGAGGTTTGTGAGTTTGGAAGTCAACTCCTTGAGTCCAAATTCAGAATACTCTTAGTTCAGAATCGTTCCCACGAGTCTGACCGACTACGGATAATTTAGAATACAATATTCATGGATTAAACCTATTAAAATGAACACAATTATAATATTCAACGTTTGCATATAACTATTAAATCAAAAGTGAACTCAAAGGTATAATTGTTTAAATGTTCATACATCTGAATACTAAATCGATTCAAATGACTAACTAATCTGATACCGATAACATCCCTGTGTTGATCATGCTTGTCCTGAGTTATCGGCTTAGTGAATGGGTCTGCTTGGTTTTGATCTATCTCTATTTTGGTTATTACGATGTCTCATTGTTCTAGTATTACCCGTATAAAGTGGAACTTCCTTAGAATGTGCTTGGCTTTGTGGTGAGATCTGGGCTCTTCGGCCTGATCAATATCACATGTGTTATCATAGAACACCTCGACTGGTTTATGACATCGAGGTCAGTGATGAAATTCTTCATCTAAGCAGCCTCCTTTGCCGCATCTGATGCGGCTATGTATTTAGACTCAGTGGTATAATCCGCCACCACACTCTGGTTGGAGCTTATCCAGTAACTAGCTCCTCAATTGAGAGTGAATACAAATTTTGATTGTGAGCGAGAATCATCTAGGTTAGTTTGGAAGCTAGCATCAGTGTAACACTTTATAGTGAGCTCTTCTTCCACTCCTCCAAACATTAAGAACATATATGTGGTCCTTTTCAGGTACCTTAGAATGTTCTTAACTACAGTCCAATGGCAGCGCCAGGACTTTGCTAAAAACGACAAGTCATGCTTAAAGCATACGAGAGGTCAGTTCTAGTTCATAACACAGCGTACATGATATCGCTGAATCATATGGAATAGCTTGCATGTGCTTAGTTTCAATGTCTGTTGCCGGAGATTACGATTTGTTCAACACGGTTCCTTTATAAATGGGAACACCTCCTTTCTTGGAGTTATCCATTGATAAGCGTGCCATTATTTTGTCTATGTATGTACTTTGACCTAAACCTAGAAGCCGTTTAGACCTATCTCGGTAGAACTTGATTCCTAGAACATAAGCAGCTTCACCAAGATCTTTCATTGCGAAATAAGATTCCAGTCAGTGCTTAACTTCTTTAAGCATAGAAATATTGTTACCAATGATCAGTATGTTATCCACATTCAGGATGAGAAATGATATAGTGAACCCACTAGTCGTTCGGTAAACATAAGGATCATCTTCATTTTTTGATAAAACCAAACTCTTTTACATTCTCATCAAAATGAAAATTCCAAATGTGAAATGATTGTTTGAGTCCATAAATGGACTTGCTCAGTTTGCACACCCTATTAGGATATTTGGGATCAATAAAACCTTAAGGCTGAACCATATTGACATCTTCAGAAAGGTGTCCATTAATAAAAGCGGTTTTAACACCATCTGTCATATCTCTTAGTCATAACACACGACTATGGCAAGTAATATCCTTATTGATTTAGTCATAGAAACGGGAGAGAATGTTTCATCATAGTCAATACCCTGAGTTTGAGCAAAATCTTTCGCAACTAGTCATGCTTTATAGGTTTGCGCATTTCCATGCATGTCGGTTTTTCTTTTGAAAATCCATTTGCTCCCTACTGCCGACGTTCGGGGGTCACTCAACCAAGTTCCATACTTGATTATCATGCATAGATTGCATCTTGGCATTCATAGCTTCTTGCCATTTCTCATATTCCGGATCTAAGACAGCATATTTGTAGTTAGTAGGTTCGTGATTTGACTCAGATACTAATAGGACCTCAGGATCATCTAGATGCCATAGGTATCTATTTGGTTCTTTGCGTTTCCTAATACTTCTGCAATGCTCGTATTTATGTCTGATGTATCGACAACAACATCTTGTTGATTAGGCGTTCCAACTTCCTCAAAGGTTGTTTGTGGTTCTTGATTTTCTTCAAGATCGACTGTTATTTCCAATTCTTCGGTCGAGAATTTCCTTCTCGAGGAAGTGACCTTTCCTTTTTATATAAATTGAATTTTTATCAGGAAGAAATAAATAAGTATCCGACGAAAACAACTTTTACGCCAGAGGATCAAGTTTGTCACCAAAATTATTGGTGACAACGCATCACATCCCATACTCTAAGGTAATAAAAATTGGGTTTACGCCCATCTCATATCTCATATGGGGTTTTGTTTACCTTTGTTGTTGGAGCCAGATTGACAATGTGGGTGGCGATCATAAGAGAAAAGCTCCAAAAGGAGGTAGGTAAGTTAGTTCTATACATCATCGATCAGACCATGTTTAAAAAGGTTTGATTTCTCCTCTCGCTCACACCATTATGTTGGGGTGTACCGAATGGAGTGAGCTGTGAAACAAATCTACGCTACTCTGAGCTGAGATACTCTCCACCTCGATCTGATCGAAGCATTTTAATAGTTTTTCCGAGTTGATTTTCCACTACGTTTGGAAACCCTTGGAACCTTTCAAAATTTCATGCTTGTGCTTCATAATATACACATAAGCATATCGGCTGTAATTGTCAATAAAAGAAACAAAGTATCTTTCATGATTTATTGACATGGTTTTGATAGGGCTGCAAACACCAGTATGTATGATTCCTAGCCGATACTTTGCTCGTTCACTTTTATGAGTGATGGAGCCTTTGGCGATTTTGCCAACTAAGAAAGACTCACAATCGTCAAAAGACCCTGGTGCTGTTGATTCAAGAATTCCTTCATATTGGAGTCTCTTAACTCGTGCCTTGCTTATGTGACCAAGTCGGCAATGCCATAGAAATATATCATTGATGCCAGAACACGTTTTGAAAGATTATATACATTATTGTTTATTTGAAGATCAATCTCATAAATACCATTTCGTGGTGTAGCCTTAAAAAATAAAAGACATCATTCAAGTAAGCAGAAAAAGCAATACCATTAAAAGCGTACTTAAAACCTTGTTCAAAAAATATAACTGAAATCATGTTTCTGGTCAAACCATGTGCAAACAAATAGTTATTCAAAGTAACTACAAGTCCATATGGATATGCAAAACGAAATGTGCCAGTTGCAAGAACTAGGACTCTCTTCTCATCACCAACGATGAGCTCCATGTCGCCTTGTCTCAGCTTCTTCTAGTTTCCAGGTTCCTGCAAGACATTAACGATGTGGTATCCACTTCTGGTATTAAATACCCATGTGTTGCTAAAACAGTGAAAAGTTTAATAAAGTAATTAGAAATACCTTTAGAGGAGCTTTCACCATTGATCTACTTGTTCTTCAGCTCGACAAGATAGTTGGGGCAGTTACATTTCCAGTGTCCCATTTTGTTGCATTTGTAGCATTGTCGCTCCTCAGGAGGCGGCGGTGGTACATTTGCAACATTTTTGTTAGACTACTCCCATTCATAACCTAACCCAACCAAACTATTCATTAAATAACTAATTTCTCTCTCTTCCATCTACACAACCCAACTAAACCCAAACTTTCCACTCCCATTAACAACCCAACCAAATCATTTTTTTTTTATAGAATATAATTGAAACTTCAATGTAAGGTATAAAAAAATATAAAATTTTAAACTATAAATAAAAAGTGATCGAACCCGAACGTCAACCCCTTACTCTCGAAATACATATTCATGTGTTCAAATATAACTTTAAAAAAGTTACACTTCAAATTCAAGCACAGTGCGGTCATCCTGCACATTTGATAATCCAATATCTCCTTGTAACCTTCTTTATGCTGACCTAAACAATGAACGATCACATGATCCAAAAACTTATACGGTCTCGATAATCCAGTCTTCAAATAAGCAACCCTATTCAAATCATTCTGATAACCCATTCATAACAAGCACCCCTTGACCATCCTTTCATCCAATGCTGTTGGGTTAGGTGATTCATCACCAATCTCCAGTACGTCACGTAAGACTTGTTCTGACACAATATATTCCTTCTTTTGTACCACATAATTTATACATTCTTCCTCTAGTTTGGCATTCTTCCAAAACTCCTCCACAATCTCCTTTACAACAACAGTGTTTGCTATTATCATCTTTAAAATTCTTGATCGTTGAAAGAATATGTAAAAATGTGTCATTTGTTAATCTTAGTCTAATGACCACAAAAGCAAATAATTTCCTAACAATCTAACAAGTAAGATATCGATCTGAACGGTTCCATCTTCTTACTTGCTCCGTCAAAAAATGCACATATGTTGTGATTCACATCATAATCATTCACCATCTTCACACACAATCAAGCAATCATCATTTTAGAAATTTTAGAAAAATTTAACAGTTTAAAAAATATAGTCCGTATAAGTATTTCTCAATGTGTATGTGTACATTAACGTGTGAGTGTTTATGTCCGTATATGTATTTTAAACGTGTAAGTTAATTAACAACGTGTAAGTCCTTTAAAAACGTATATGTTTTAAAGTGTAAGTATTGGATGTGTAAGTCTTGAACAACGGGTATGTTTTATAACATATATGTTCGTGTAAGTATTCAACCCGTATAAAATTTGCAGTTTTGTAACCTTTTAGAAATTATACGCCGACTTATACGCCGTATAAGTATCTAACCACTTATGCGTTTGAAGAAACAATTAGGTCAATCCCAATTTGACAAAAACAAACAACAACTGATTGTCAAACATGGACAACATGGTCGTTTAACCCCAGATAAGGTTTGTAGATCAAAAAAAACCCTACGATATTATGTCCAACACAAGTCCAATTATGAAGTATATGTCCGACACTGTTCATCGGCTATAAAAGCTAAAAAAAAATCCAATAGATTTGAAGCAATTGATTACCTTCAATAACCTAGGTGGTGTGTAAATCAACCAAAAGAGTTAACAATTTTAATTATACGGAGTATAGAAAAAGTTATGCGGGCAAAAGATCAATACCAGTTTCGGCGTATATGTTGCTCTAAGGAACGTATAAGGTTTGTTAAAGAACAGTCAGCGTATAAGACTCCTTATATATACACATGACTTATATGCCCGTATAAGTCTTTGACTTATACGCCCGTATAAGTTCTAAAACTTATACGTTCATATAATTTGAAGAATTATACGCTGTTAAATTCAAACAACGTTCAAACCGACAAATTTCACACTTTCGAAACCAATCAACTCCAAATTAATGACCTTGATTATTACACTTGGATTTTAATCCTAATCTTGAAAATTTTTTACAAAAACAAATGTACGATTCAGGTTCTCAGATATCCAAACCCGATTAACCATTCACTAAAGTTAAAAATAATAAGTAATGTAAAATCTTTTTGGTTTATAAACGAAAGTTGTTATGAAAACAAAAATTAATCAATATAAAACTATTTACAAACACTAATATATGAACAATAAGAAAAATATTTTTGTGAGTTAAGCAAGGAATCATATTGATCTATCTGTTCTTCCATCACGGTTTTATATTTCAGCTTTATTATGTATGATGCTAAGCCAATAATTGGTATTGTTGTCCACTTAAACTTTTAAACAAAAGATTCAGAGACATCAGTGATACCAATAAGGTTCAATTACGCACAAAATATCAGATAGTGATCAGATTCTAATCTTGATCAGGCTTAATTTGATTTTTTACCATGTCACCCCAACTTGACTTAAACCTTAGAACTAGCAGATCAAAACATTTTTAAACTTTTGATTTGGCAATCTTAGAAACAATGTTCCACAACAAGGCATAACCTCGTTATCAAGCAATACCCTAAGTTTCCTTAACCATGGATGAGTATGCATGATTTTATCTGTCGACTTACAGACATTGTGCCCTTGTGGTCCGTTTCATCCGTCGGCTTAATTTAATTTTTTACCATGTCACCCCAACTTGAATTAAACCTTAGAACTAGCAGATCAAAACATTTTTAAACTTTTGATTTGGAAATCTTAGAAACAATGTTCCACAACAAGGCATAACCTCGTTATAAAGCAATACCCTAAGTTTCCTTAACCATGGATGAGTATGCATGATTTCATCTGTCAACTTACAGAAATTGTTCCCTTGTGGTCCGTTTCTTAATGGTAATAAGACGCTAGCAACGGGACAACTTATGACTAACAACATGTTTGATCAAGTCTGTAGTGTAGGTTGTACAAAGTACAAAGTGATCAAGTTGAATGACTATTCAGGGTTCGCTCTTAGAGCACATTTTTTAATATTTACCTAAATGAATACCCAGATGATAAACCGCATAAAGACCCGATGATTCTAGAAACCTAAATCATCCCATTAATACAGGATTTAAGGTTATAAAACCATACACCGTTGAAGTGTATATTATATACTAGATGCTTAAAACACTTTAATATTTCTTTATTTTTGGTGATCTACTGAAACATATGGCTTGAGTATGACAGAATTCTAACCCATCTTTCAATATGGCTATTTAGGTTTATATCACTTATTCTCTTACTTGTTTGTTTTAATGCCTACCAATTCACCGAACATTAAGCAATAAACTTTTATACTTCATTTTTCCGGTAATTGAAATAAGATGATCAATGTACTATCAATTTCCTTTTATGCTTCAAAACTCTTTTTGAGGAGCATTTTCTATTGTTTTTGTATTTTTATGCTTTTTTTATGTTTTTGGATTTTAAGATTTTTAAAATGTTTTTGTATTTTCCCAAACCATTTCTCCCCCCTAAAACCAAAAACTATTTAAAGAAAGAATACTTACAAAGAAAAATGACCTTGATGAATGATTACTCAAGGTTGGAATCCATAACCTCGGGATCACTCTCTTTCCCACCTCGAAAATTCTTAATGCTATTAAGCCTTAACAAATACAAACATCTATTTTTTATCAAAAGCTTTAGTAAAAAGATCAGATTTTTGTTCGTTGGTGGGAATTTTGTCTACGGTTATCAACTTCTTTTCATAGCAATCATGAATGAAGTGATACCGTATATCTATATGTTTAGTTTTAGAGTGATTTACCGGGTTTTTTGTTATGGAGATAACAACAATGCTATCTACATATATGGGAGTAATAAGAAATTTCAAACAGTAATCACGCATCTGCTGTTGAATCCATAAAACTTGAGAACAACTGGATGCAGCCACGTACTCAGCTTCACAGGTAGAAAGCGATACAGTTGTCTGCTTCTTACACTACCATGTCACCAACCTACTACCAAAAAATTGACAACCGGCGGTGGTAAACTTAGCATTCAGCTTGCAGCTTCCATAATCTAAATCAAAATAGACTCTTAGCTCAAAAACATCATCTCTTGGATACCAAAGACTGACCCGTGGGCATCCCTTTAGATACCGAAGTATTCTCTTCACTAACGTCAAGTGAGAGACTTTTGGATTGGATTGATATCGGGCGCACAAAAAGGTAGGATACATGATGTCTGGCCTTGATGCGGTGAGATACATGAGAGAGCCAATCGTAGAAAGGTAAAGTGTCTCTTCAACCTTCTCCCCGGTGGGATCAGGACCAGTTCCATGATTAAGAGGAATATGAGTGCTGATCGGCGTTGAGTAAGCCATATTGAACTTCTCTAATATATCTTTGACATACTTCGACTAGTGTATAAAGTTACCATCAGACATCTGTTTGACTTATAAACCCAAGAAAAACTTCAATTCTCCCATTGCGCTCATTTCAAACTTTGATTTCATTACATCATCGAATTCTTGCACAGAACATCATTTGTCAACCTAAAGATTATATCGTCAACGTAGACCTGTACTATCAGTAAATGTCTATCTACTTACTTTGTGAAGAGTGTACAATCGGCGGTGCCACGAACAAAGCTATTGTCCAACAGGTGTTGAGACAATGTTTCATACCAAGCTCTCGGGGCTTGATGTAATCCGTAAGAGCTTTGTCGAGCAAGTACACATTGTCTTTGTGGATCGGATCGACAAACCCCGGTGGTTGTCCCACTTAGACTTCTTCACCCAGTTTTCCATTAAAGAAGGCAGACTTCACTCTAGCTGATAAACCTTGAATCCTTTCCAAGATGCAAAAGCCAAGAATATTTTGATTGCTTCAAGTCTAGCCATGGGAGAAAAGACTTCATTATAGTCGATTCCTTCCCGTTAATTAAATCCAATAACCACCAATCTAGCTTTGTTTCTGACAATGATTCCATTTTCATCCCGTTTACACTTGAAAACCCACTTGGTATTTATACACCCTTTGTCGTCAGGTAGATCAACAAGTTTCCACACACCCGGTTTTTCAAACTGCAATAACTCCTCCTGCATCGCATTGACCCAACTTTCTTCTATCAACGCTTGCTTATAGGTTTTTGGTTCAATTTGCGAGATAAAACATATAAACGCAAACCGATTTTGTAGAGTTGTAACTTGTGAATGTTAACAACGGATACTCTGTTCGATTTCACTTCAAGTTTGTACTACAGTATTAAGTTCACCAATTATGTTCTCCTCCGGGTGATATGACAATATTCGAGGAGTAACTTCAACAAGAACCACCACGTCAGTTGGAAGATTATTGACATTTTCTTCTCCAACCACTTAATTAGAATCAGTCGTTGGTTGAACCAAAGATTCAATCACATCATCGTGATCCTCACAATCATCATCAAGGATGGTGTAGCTGGTGTATCTTCAGAAGGTTCATCAAGATATGGTGTCGGGTCTTCAGTGAAAAGTGGAACTTCTTATGATGTAATTTCTTCATTAAACCCTTCACCCAAAAGTTGTTGAAATAATAGTGTGGCGACTTCATCAGTGATTTCCTCTTCAGGAAATGAGAAACAACTCCACAGGCTGTCATAATCAAACATCCACGAATTGCCCTTTCGTTGAATTGGAGTAGCATAACATTGACAATTAACATGTTGTACTTGCACAATCCGGTTAATGCTAGGTAAGAATACTCATGTTAATGGACTAGCATAACCAACAAAGAATCCCTCCACGAAATTAGTACCAAATTTACCATTTGGATCAAGAACGGTACATTGTGACCCAAACGGTTAAAGCCACTTCAAGTTCGGTTTTCATCGATTAAGCAGCTCGAAACAAGTTTTGCCATACTTCTTTACCGTTAGAACGCGGTTAAGAGTATAACAAGCCGAGGAAACTGCTTCTGACCAAAAGCTAACTGGTAGTTTAGAGTCAACCAACATAGCCCTTTCCATCTCAATCAAAGTCCTATTCTTTCGTTCACCAACCCCATTCTGTTGTGGAGTATAAGAAGCGCTGAATTCATGCAGAATTCCACGCTCATCACAGTATTGAAGCATTCGGTTGTTCCTAAATTTTGTACCATTGTCGCTTTTTATTCTTCTAATTGGCAGATTATATAACATCTTGAGTTTCATGAATAGGATCATTAAGTTGCCGAAGGTTTCATATTTCGACTCAAGAAACATCATCCACGAGAAGCGTGAGTAATATCAGTAACCACCAAGCAATAGAGTTCCCCAGTGATACTTTTGACATTCACGGGACCAAATAAATCCATGTGAAGCCTCACGAAAGGTAAGCTGATTGAGTTGATAGACTTCGTCGGGTGAGACTTCTTCTTTTGTTTTCCCTTCTTACAACTCAATCAATTTGTACACAAATTAATCCCTTTGACGTTTACTCATTCAACAAGCTAGTTGTGAACTAGATAGTTCATCTTACGAATGTTGATGTGACCCATCTGTCGATGCCATAACACAGATTCCTTTTCTGATGCCTTGGTGACAAAGCACTAAACAATACCTTGAGTAGATGATGCCACACCCATATTTAGAACATATAAATCGTTCTCTCGTGGTGCCTTCATCAGTAACCATTCATCTGGTATCTTGAATCTTGGCTTCAAAATTAAACATTCTTGACTGGTAAAGTGAGTTGAAAAGCCTTTGTCACAGATTTGTGAAATACTCAACAAATTATTCTCCAACTCAGTGATGTAGTTCACCATTTCAAACATCACCTTCCCGTTTGACAAAGTACCCTTACCTACAATTTGACCACCTTGATTTCCCACAAACCCCACATAACCTCCCCAAATAGATTTGACTTTCTTCAGTAAATGGAGAGTTCTGTTCATGTGTCGAGAGGCTTTGTTGTCCATAATCCAACGTGAGTCATTGGATCTTGGAAGCCCCTACAAAATTATTTGATTAGTGAAACAAGGATACCCAAGCCTTCTTGGTCTTGGGATGTTTTATTTTATTATAAAAACAATCTTAAAAGTTATCATGCTCACAATCAGTCAATGATTCAATTGATGAGCATGATTTAAACAAACTAGATTTTGTAGACTCAACATCTTTCTTAATGGTTGAATTAAGAGGTTTATCTTTTGTTTTACCATTTACCACTACGTTCTGCCCAGCAGAATTGATTTCTTGTAAAAACTATCACTGGTTTTCTTTATCTTTGATGACTCACTGACCTCAAAATTGTTTTTGAATAGTTCCTTCTCCAAAACCCGTTTTAAATCTTTATGGGTGGAGATGTGGGCCTCACAAATGAAACATTCACATGTGGTTTCTTGTTTACCACAAGCCTTTACTTTTTGGAATGAGAGAATCGTTTTGGACACGAGTAGAAAAAATGTCCTTCCTCATTACAACAAAAACATTTCCTCCGGTCAACAAACTTGTTAACTGGAAGAACTTGATTCTCTTCCTGATCTCTCTCAGCCTTAAGTCTATAAAACTCATCATTAGATTGTTTTCTAAAGATGGCCTCTTTCTCTTCCTCAGATGTCTCACCTTTAACAAAAACCATATTTTGAAAACCAATTTTCGGTTTTACAGACTCTTTGTTAAATCCAGTGGATTTAACCTCTTTTTACCCAATACTTTGTTCTTTGTGATAAAAACTAGTTATAGCAAATTTAAACTTTTGATTATCAGTTTTATCACTTGATTGAGTTTCTGATTTTGCTTCAGACAACACATATTCTGCAGCTTGATTACCCACCTCACACTCACACTCAGAGCTGTGGAGGGACTTAACAGGTTGCTCTCCACAAGAAATAGATGATGAAATATCATTATGTAGTGAACTGGTCACCACATTCATCGCCTTGAAGAACCCTTCCTGTTCTTTTGGAACATAAGAGCTCTATATAGGAGGCGGTACAGAATGATATTTCGGATCATCCTTTCTGTCCCTTGAAATATCAACAGATTGTTTTGGTAAAATATGATCAAGGTCATATGATAAGGCGGAATAACTTTTCAGTTTAGTTTCAACCCTTTCAGTTTAATTTTAATCATTTGAAGTTCCCTTTTAAGTTCTGCTTTCTCATCAATATGCCTATTAATAGCAATATGTTTATCCTCAATCGTGGGTTGAAGCATATAATTTGTTTTCTCATCTTGTAGGATATTCACCCACAAGTTTTTCTTACACTTTTGAAGCTTGTCGTAAGCTTCTTTAATACTTTTATAATCATGACACATATTATTGTAGTCGGTTTTAATGAGTTAATAATAAAATCTTTTTCATCACATGACTCACAAATATGTTTAACCTCTTGAGTAGAAAATGTTACGTTCCCCGCCCACATAAGCATGATGAGTGGACTCTACTTCAACATCTTCATTACTCACTTCATCAACTGTCGCTGGAACACATTCAGCTGACATAACTACACCACTCATTTCCTCAATGTTTACAGTCGCTTGAATTTCATCAGCTGTCATAGTCTCATCTTCTTCATAAACTCCAAAATCAATTTTTACATGAGGCACTTCCTCTCCATTAAACCAACCTTCAAAACTTTCAAACACATCAGGTGGAAAAAATGATTTGAAAATTTCATTTGGAATTGAATCAAAACTCTTATGACATTCTGTTTCCTCAAGATCACTTGAAATTTCCTCAGTGTTGTTCTCCTTTTGATCATCACAGATTCCATCACACTCTGTCATTTCACCATTAGTAAGAAAAGCTTCTTTGATCTCATCCTTTACGGTTGCATCTTTAACATCATTTTCCACGTCTTCCACTGCATCACCTGCATTCATAACATTTATCTGTTCTCTAGCTTGTTGATCCTCACCAATTACCTCAGCCACATTTTCCATGTGAGTGATAAAGTTTCTGTTGAAACCTTCATCTAGTTGTGCGTGACAAGCTTTTGATGTCTAGGTCTCAGGTTTCTTTGATGATTCAGCTGGTGCAGGAAAGCTTTGATGATAAATCGCCTGTCTATTGTTGTCCCAACCAAATGGATTAGGACTATTTTCTCCAACTTCTTAATTAGTGAATTCTCTCTTAAAATGCCCTTTCTCCTTATATCGAAAACATCGGACCTTTGACTTGTCAAATCCTCAGAAGCTAGGGACAAGCCTTCATCCATCCTATTCAATAGCCTATCGAGCCAAGCCAGATCTTCTTTCTAGTAATTTCCCTAAATCTTTGAGCTCTTCGGACAACACTAGCCATGCACCAACGGATATCCAACATCTCCATTTCTTCTGGATTGATTTGATCATAATCCTCCTTTTCCATGCCCACAATTAATCAATCATATGACTCGAGAACGGATCCTAGAACAGCCATTTGTTCTTGAACATTCTCAGCAGTAAGTCTATTGATGTTCTTGATGTTAACAGTTATGTTGCATTGCATAACATTGGATGATGGACTCATAGGTTTTGAGGATTGATCATATGAAGAGTTGGTTCCAGTGTAGGTGCTTGTGTAGTGTGGTATGTTTTCTGGTTGAAATTGACTTGGTTGTGAACTACCACCACATCTACTTTTAGTGACAAAAGCAGTTTGAATTTTTTGGCTAGGAGCCACCACAGATTGTGATGAATTGAAGTATAACCCGATATCTTGAGTTACCGCAGTACTCTTTATTTTCAGCTTATTGCGGACTTCGAGCTCTTGGGCTTCTAATTTTTCAATAAACCGAGCGACAGTCAACCTGACGTATGTAATTGGGTTTGACTGTTGAATCATGATGAATGTGTCCCATTCGTCAGATACGGAATCAACAAGTTTATCAATATACTTATACTCTTGCTTCTCAATCCTCAATCTCTTCATTTCATTAACAAGATGGCAATATCTCTTGAATAATTGTGCCATTGTTTCTCCTTTGACCATGGTGAAGATATCAAATTCCTTTTTCAACAAGGCCATTTTAGACTTCCTCATATTTGGATTCCTTCTCTCTTTATCAACTAAAGCTTCCCAGATCGAGTAGCACGAGCCATTGTGCTGTAACAGTTGGAAAATCTCGGACTTATTGGATTTTTGAAAGAGATTCATCGTTTTCTTTTCTCGAAGAAATATGGCTCTATCACCCTCAGGGATCTTGGATAAACGATAGTTGGTACTATTCTCGTAACGTGGAATGATGTACTCCACTTCCACCGCTTCCCATGCATCGTAATTAACAGCTTGCACATATGTCTCAAATTTATCCACCCAACTCGGATAATCCTCCATTCTCAAAAGCTTAGGTGGCTTAGTATACGTGCCCATATCATTCTCTAGATTGAGATTTTGAAGTAATCTCGAAGGTTGTGACACAAAAGCAGTCATTTCCTCCATAGTTGCACGTAAATCAAGAAAATCAGTATATGTGGCGTATAAGTATGTTAAACGTGTAAGTATTAAGGCCGTATAAGTATTAAGAAGTGTGTAAGTATCTTATACTCTATACAAAAGTTAAACGGCGTGTAAGTCTTAGATGCTTTTAAGTGACTTATATGTGTTAAAACTTATACTCTTTAACATGATATTATACGTTGAAATACTTATACGGAGAAGAATCTTATACGTAGATCAGGCTTATACGGATCAGTAACGTATACGGAGAGATGCTGACATATACGGAGATCACACATATACGCTGTATCAGCAAAACTTATACGCTGCACACATATGTGGAATGAATTATGATCTGAAAATTGACCAATCTGATAGAATTTGATGTGTTGACTATTGCAGAAATGATCACCAGGTGTATACGAACATGAAACTGAGGTTAAATTTTGTTTTAAACTACATTTGAGTGTTTAATTGAATAAATAAGTTTCGTTGATAAACTTTGAGTCACAAATCTTCGACTTGATACGAGTTGATGTGTTCAATTCAGTAGTAAACACGAACCTAAAGCTCTGATACCACTTGAAAGACCGGTTGTCGGATCATAAGATGTCATCGTATATGTGTAGCTGCAATACGATATAGACCGAATACGTTGTGTTACTGTACTAAGCTATAAGGCGGATACATAATAGAAAAGGAATCAAACATATGTCAACTCAATGTAGTTATCATTATTTACATATAACAATGTCAAAGTACAAGTGATAAGTTTTTCACCAAAAGATTAAAAAATATGACAACATCAAACCTATTTATACAAGAACATCTATAGCCTTATAAGTCATGCATCGTATAAGACTTATATGTCGTATAAGTCTTATACGTTGGTAATCCAATCTTATACACCCTTAACATAAAATCTAACAATTTCAACTCATTTAAATATACAAGACCTAGCATTAGACATTTTGCACTAACAATAACTCCGGTTCTTGGGGTTAGACTTTTTGACACCAGTATATCTGACCATTAAAACTTGATAAGTTTTTTTTGTAATATTCAGCTCAGCCGTTTTGAGCATATCATGAAGATCTGACATTGTCTTCACCCATGCATGCATATTATAATTCATTAAGAATTGGTCGTAAGAGCTGGGGAGATTGTTCAAGATGAAATCCACAAACATTTCAACAATATGAAATCCACAGCCATTTCATCTGATAGGGGATAATCAAGATTCTTTAACTAGTCGATGTACCCTTTCATTTTAACGACATACGCACTATAAGAGGATCCCTGTTCCATTATGCAGTTAATAAGATGTTTCATAGTATCGAAACGTTCTTGAAATGCTTCTTTCTGGAACATGCCCTTGAGTTTCTCAAGAACCTCGTAGGCACCAAGATCTTTCAAGCCCTTAGCACGCTCAAAGGAAAAGGTGGCTAGCATAACGCAGGCGACTTCAATAGAGTCGTCATTATGCTTTTCAATAATTTTTCTTGTACCAGTTTTGGTTTAACGCTCGGTTCGAAGTGGTACATCGAGAACATAATGCTTCTTTGCCATTATGAGAACAAGTATCATATTACGATGTCATTCAAGAATAAGGTAATAGTCTCCCTAGTATAGTTACTTGTGAAAGAGTCGGATGTGTAAACGAAACCCTTTCACCTTGAAGGGATAGGCTAAAAAAAGTGTGGTGTTGTGGCTCCAAACACTTGAAGTTTTAAAGTATGCCTCAAGTGTAGCTTATAGTAGGATGACATAGACTATTGATTTCTAATTGGGATAAATTTTAAATTTTTAATAGAGCAAAAGTCCAGTTTTACAATATTAATCGAGACTTCTTGATGAGCCCTTTCATCTCTCAGGACACTTAGTTTTAGATTACCTAATAAAACCTAGTTTTTCGTGATATGGATAACCAATTTTAAGTGCCACACCCTCAAATTCCACTAACGTAGTTTTACCGTCAGAGGGTGTGAACTAGCAGGATCGGAATCATTAGTTATATCAAACACCACAGTTAAAGTTTTTAAAAACAACCAAGACATCAAGTCTTAAGTAGAAATGCGGAAGCGTAAACTGTAAAGCAAATAGTTGCGCCAAACAGGAAGACTTAAAACAACAGTTATCATGACAAAATTTAAAGAAAGTTTAAAACAATAGAGTTCAGTTAATGCATGTCCTATACCACTCGCCCGCCTCGACTACCTAAGAAAAACATACTAAAAGTGTCAACACCGGGTTGGTGAGTTCACATGTTTAAGTAATTAAGCATTGCGTTTTAGCATTACTAGATAGTGTTATGTCAATTTGATATATCAATAGGTAGCTAACCTATCAAGCATGTATTACTAAGTGTTCGAAACCGAAGCTGACTATTTATACGATTGCCTTGCCACCATGTCTACCACGACCATGGTAATGTGTTACCCAAAATTACACCCACTCGACCTACAGTCGAGTTTAGAGTTGGGTGGGGTTTGTCAAACACAGTAGTACTACTCAAAGGTGACTCGCTATTATTATATATTAACCGGTTCGATTGTTCAGAAGGACTTAGTTGGTTTGTTGCCACTTAGCGTTACAAGTGATATATAAAGTATAAACAAAATCTAAAGGGTTGGAGTAAGTTATCTCCCCCTAATAAAACGTTAAAGAGTAAAAGGGGTCGTGAAACTCACGGTTTGCAAAGTTATAAAAAATCTGAGAAAATCGTGCGTCAAAGAAATCCTCACTAGTGCTCTAAAAACAAAAATGAGTTTTCTAAGTGTTTGAACTACGAGTGAGTCTCTAGACTTGACACATAAAAGTTATGCATGAGGTGTGCTCGTGTTACGTTTGTGAAACAAGTGCGACTCGAAAAACACGTTGGTGATAAGTTAGATGTCTGAACAAATATAGTGTTAAGTGTTACTATGGTATATCATCAGTAAAATATCTACCAAAAGGGCTAATATGTCAAACACATAGCAAACATCGGTAAAATAATCACTTTTCATGTTAAATCAAAGAATTCAGCAGCTAAGTTACCGAGACAGATTTTTAACACATCAATATTACTCTAATTCACTAACCATACATGTAGATAAAATCACCAAAAATTCATCACAGAAGCACACGTCAGTTAGGTTTCTACAAATATTTTTATTATATTTTAATTACATACGGTTTTCTCACAAGGATCAAAACAAAACAGTAAGCATACAGCAGTCATTATCATGCGCAACAGAACTTTCTTTACTATTCCCGTTACATGGTTAATCCAATTAATGCAAGGCCAATTGGATTAAATTCCACACTCAATATATTAACTTTCAGAAGTGCAATCAACTCAATTGGTCTTGTCGTTTGTAGAAATACTATTTACAAAACAGCCTACAAGAAGGCTTCCCGAATCAGACTTGCGCAACAGATTTGTAAATTAATAAAAACTAACTTCCATACGTCCAGAAATTACAAATTCAGACTCTCTAGAAACTAGACTCGACCTACTACATCATAGAATCAATAATCACTTCGAAACACATAATTAACATCAAGTTACAGTCGTTGTAACATGCAATTATGATTCTGTCGAGCATCAGTTTTCACCAAAAACTCAACAAACTACTAATCTATGACCAAAAATCATGCATACAACCCTAACTCATCAATAATCAACATATTTATCATTTAGGGTTTATGATCATCATTTTTAATCATGCAAACACATCAATGGAATGGATTAAGGGAGTGCTTAGTTACCTACTTAATACTTTAACCCTTCAATCAATCTTGTAGATGTAGCGTATGTGTGTGTGTTGTTTGTTCGGCCGATCCAAGGAGGGGGGGGGGGGCTGCCGATCGCAAGTGGGAGAGGGAATTAGGGTTTTGTGTTAATAACATGTTTAAATATTATTACTTATAATACATGTTACACTTTGCACCCTCCACTCCTAATTAGTTTAATTCTAGCACAACTAGTTTATTTTCTCCATGAAATATGTTACACAATGCAAGCACACAGTCATATATAAACATAACATGTATTTATACCAAGAACTTGTTTATATTATTTATTGTTTGTTCACCAACGGTTTGAGTCGACTCGTGTGTGATTCGGTGAAACTCCGAGAGACTACTTGTGTAATGATTGTCATGTGTCATTTAACTCTAATTAAATGCAATTTGAACTGCTTTAATTGGAATGACATAGTTCGTGTGATCTTGCGTTTGAATTAACGGAGTTCGGATTAACGGAGTTAACCTGAAATTAACCAGTGTCGCATCATTCCCATGTTGAAAGAATTTTCGTCCCGAAAATTTATGTCACGTCTCAATGGCCGTCTGAAAAAGGCAAAAATTTTCAGTTGGTCACATCATCCCCCTGTAGAAAGAAATTTCTTCCCGAAATTTAATTCATACCTCCGGTGTTTTCTGACGGTTTGTCGGCTTTCGTGGATTTCGTTGCTTGGTCAACCCTTCGAAAAGGTGAGGATATTTTTTCATCATTTGATCCTCGCATTCCCAAGTGAACTCTGGTCCACGTCTCGAGTTCCAACGAACTTTAACGAAGGGAATCTTGTTGTGTTTGAGTGTTTTGGTCTCCCAATCCAAGACTCTGACTGGTTCTTCGATGAAGCGTAACTGTTCATCAACTTGAACTCGCCCAAAGAAACTGCTAGTGTTACGTCAGAAAGGCATTTCTTCAAGTTGGATACATGAAAGACATTATGTATGCCACTGAGTTCTGCTGGTAAATCCAATCGGTACGCTACCGGGCCAATACGTTCGGTTATTCGAAATGGGCCAACGTATCGTGGATTGAGTTTGTTTCGTTTCCCAAAACGAACTACACCTTTCCAAGTTGAGACTTTCAGTAAAATCTTGTCATCCACTTGGAATTCTAGAGGTTTTCGGCGCTTGTCAGCGTAACTCTTTTGCCGATCCCGTGCTGCTGCCATGCGATTCTGGAATTGGACAATCTTTTCTGAGGTTTCAAGTACTAATTCGGGACCAGTGATTTGGCTATCACCCACTTCTGCCCAATAAAGAGGCGATCGACACCTTCGTCCGTACAACGCTTCAAACGGCGCTGCTTTAATACAGGCGTCGTAGCTGTTATTATACGAAAACTCTACCAGGGGCGAGTGGGGTTCCCAACTCTTTCTTAAATCCAATACACATGCACGCAACATGTCTTCCAAAGTTTGAATGGTGCGTTCACTTTGCTCATCCGTTTGAGGATGGTACGCTGTGCTCATATCAAGGCGGGTGCCTAGCGCACTCTGTAGTGACTTCTAAAAGTGCGAAGTGAAATGGGGATCTCGATCGGATATGATTGAGACAGGCACTCCATGTCTAGCCACTACTTAATTCATGTAGATGCGAGTCAGTCTTTCCATTTTGTCTGATTCCTTGATCGCTAGGAAATGCGCAGATTTAGTCAACCGATCAACAATCACCCAGATGGTATCGCATCCTGTTAGTGTTTTGGGTAAGCCTGTGATGAAGTCCATGGAAATGTTTTCCCATTTCCACGTTGGGATTTCCGGTTGCTGTAATAGACCAGATGGTTTCTGATATTCCACTTTGACTCTTGCACAAGTCAAACATTTGCTCACGTAGATGGCAATGTCGGCTTTCTTGTTTGGCCACTAGTAGAGTACCTTTAGGTCATGGTACATTTTATCTGAGCCAGGGTGAATGGAATGTCGGGATTTGTGTGCCTCTTCCATCACCAGATTTCTCATGTCTCGGTATCGAGGGACCCAAATCCAGTTTTCGAAATATCGGACCCCGTCCGACTTGGTTTCAAGTTGCTTATCCATGCCCCGCAAGAGTTCTGATGGGAGGTTTTCGTCTTTCAAAGCTTCGATTTGAGCATCACGAATCTGATCAGGTAAGTTGGCATGAATCATGAGTTGTAATGCCCTCACCCGTCTAGGCTTAACGGTTTCCTTTCTGCTGAGAGCATCGGCCACTACATTGGCCTTGCCAGGGTGGTACTTGATGGCACAATCATAATCCTTAACTAGCTCGACCCAACGACGCTGTCACATATTCAACTCCTTTTGATCGTAGATATGTTGGAGACTCTTGTGGTCGGTGTAAATGGTGAATATGGTACCGTACAAGTAATGTCACCATATCTTAAGGGCAAACACCACAGCTCCGAGTTACAAGTCATGGGTCGTATAGTTCTTCTCGTGTATCCGTAGTTGTCGAGAAGAATAGGCTATAACTTTCTCAAGTTGCATTAGCACACAGCCGAGACCCTGTATCGATGATCACAATGTACTGCAAAAATTCTTCGTTCTCTTGGGGAGGGCTAGGATAGGCGCGGTACAGAGTTTTGTTTACAAAAGTTGGAAGGCAGACTCCTGCGCGTCACATCAATTGTACTTAGTACCCTTGTGTGTCAGTGCGGTGAGGGGTTGAGTAATTAATATAATGCTAAATATATATGTTTCCTTTCTTTATTTTATTTAATATTTTAATTGTTTTGTTTCGTTTTTATTCAAGATTTGTTTACTACTAACGTTTTCGTGTGTCGTAGGTTCCGGGATTTGATCGTGATTAAAAAGGGCAAAAAACGAGCTAAAACGAGCCGAAACGGAGATCCGGAACTCGTCAGGAAGAACCGGAACAGAGAACCGGTCAGACCGGGCCGGTCAGACCGCCCCCTTGGAGAAGCACGCCGCGCCGCGCCTAGGGGAAAGGCAATAAGCCCTTAGCGCGGCGCCTAGGCACTACTGATAGGTTTTTAATTCGTTTTTGGTTATTGTCGGGCCTTGTTTTCGCTATTTAAACACCTTTAATTTAAACCTGACATAACCTGAAAGCCACCAGACGATTTTGGAGAGTTCTTGGAGCTATTTTACGCTTTTGTTGGTGATTTTGAAGGCGAGAGAACATCCGGTGAAGAGCTACAAGTTCACGTTCGAGTTTACGGGTTTTATCATCTTCGATTCCCCGTTTCTTATACTTTCACCATGTTTTCGTTATTATTCGTTTTGTTTGATTTAGACCTTAAGATGCTAGGCTAAATTCCATAGACTGCCTAGGTCGTGATGAACCTTAGTTCGGTTTGATTTTATTTGGATTTTCATTGCGTTATGGATATTATGTTATAAGTAAACGGTTGAGTTTTATTTAGTTGATGCGTATGATTGCTTGGTTTTGTTTATTTGAATTTATTGTTTCACATTGCCCTTGTTGATTGTTTCATAGGATAGGGTTTTGTTAGGTCATTTACTGTGTGTTCTTGACTAGTTTATGATTGATATCGATTAAGATCATAGAAACAATAAAATAAATTAAACAAATAAAAGTGAGCTGCTAGTCTAAAAAGCTGTAAGGTGATAGGCTATTGATAGATCTTTGCTTGTCGGGATTACTAGATTTAGTTCTTCGTAAGGAGTCCGTCTAGGTTTGATTGTCAGCTTAGTCTATTAAGTTAATTGAGTCTGCTTGGCTATCTTTGAATTCCGCGCTGTAAGGTAGGTTTTCGTCATAAAGATACTTAGACATAAGTTATTAAATAACCGTAAGGAAGTTTAATTAATAACTGGCGAGTCTTAAAACTTGTTAGAAATCCATTGGCGTCTTCTTGAAGTTCAAGGGTCCTGTTCGGGTTTTCTCTCAAGGGTCTATTTCATGATCCCAGTTCCATAACGTGAGTTTTCCATTTAATTAATAACCGTAACTTTGGGGATTCTAGCCTAGGTAGTTATCTTTATCATCTGAATTAATCTAAGTGTTTTAAGAGTTTATTATATTTAATTAATTAGGTTTTAAGTAATGATTAGGTTTTATTATTATTTTAATTATTTAGGGTTACTTTTAGTTTATTAATAATTAGTTTTAAAACCCCCTTAAATATTATTATTAAATTGTCGTGTCTCGTAGTTGAGTCTAATTTGCTAGTTTCGTAATTTAAAGAGTCTCGTGGGTTCGATATCCGGACTTACTTAGCTGTACTAGAGTCGACCGGTTCACTTGCCGGTTAGTAGTTTTAGTTAAGTTAAGAGTCTAGAATTATTACTTAGTGTCTAGATTAGCATAATTTAGTTAATAATTATTTGACTACTTCAAGCATATAAGTTTTTGGCGCCGTTGTCGCGGACTTTTGGCGATTGCGTTGCTATCTTTTATTGGACTTACTTGCTAATTACGTGTTTATTTATTTATTTATTTATTTTTCTTTGAGTCGTAGGTGTCTAGTTGTCCGTGTCTTTTGCTTGTTTAGATTTTTGTAATTATGTGTGAAATTTGTAATGGACCTCACTCTACCATTAAATGTCCATACAATAGTAACCTTAATTGTGATACGTGTGGTGATCCTCATTTACACTATGATTGTCCATACAAGGGTTCTCGCTTTATTTTTTATAGATGTGCTGGTTGTCATATGACTCGTGCATGTCCATATAATCGTACTAACCCTTCTGTGCAGCCGGTGCAAAATTTTTCACATGGACCTTTTCCGTATTATTTTGATAATTCGTATCAGCAACCTCCGCAAAACCAGGAGCAGTGTTATGATCAATTTTCTAAAAGCCTTTCTTATGAGGATGTAGCTGCTATGGGTAGGATAGAAAAGATGTTGGTCCAATACATGGCTAAAGATACCCAAAAGATGATCGTTGAGCATGATACCATCTTCAAAAATCACCAGGATATTATTACAGATCTCCAACGTCAAGTAGAAGAAATTTCTAGGAGACTGGATGAAGAAGATGAAATTGAGAGGTTGAGATCCTTGGAATATGTTGAGCACTCAGATGAGGAGATCATTCAAGTAACGGAGACAAAAATGGATGTTGAAGTCCCACCTCCGGTTTCACATGCTATTATTGATTTTTGGAGTGACTTTGATGATGAGATAAACGAATAGGAGAGTGTGCAGCTGGAGGAGCAACCGACACCTGGTTATAAGTATGATGCGGAAGGAAACTATTTGGGATACATGAATCGGTTGGGCCAGTTATTCCCGAAGTTTCCAGAAGAAGGGAAAGAGCCAATCATGGAATATGTAGATGAAGAAGAGGAGATCATCTCGGATACGGAGACACGAGTGGTTGATGAAGTCCCACCTCAGGTTTCACAGGTATATGTTGCTAATTGTACTGAGTTTTGTAGTGACTCTGATGATGATTGTGACGAGGAGGAGTGGGCTGCATATCTGAGATCAGTTATGGTGAAACCTGTGTTTGAGGAAGAGATAGAATTGGGAGAGAGTCATTCGAGTTAATGTTTGGTGTTGAGGATATGGTTAAGGTTGATAATGAGCTTAATAAGGAAGATAAATTCTTTAATCTGGAGTTGGATGGATTGTCGGATTATGACGGGGGAGACACATTAGACGTTAATGAGGATGTTGCGTTTTTCGAGGCCCTCCTTGTAGAGGATAGTGTAGATGAGGATGTGGTGTTAGAGGAACAACACTATAACCCACTCGTGGATTGTGTTTTGAATGCTTCTCGGGAATTAAAACCACGGGAGAAAGTCAAGGATGATAGGTTACCTGAACACCGAAGTTGCATTTACTTTAGAAGATGGTCTACGGGAATGAAAAAGCCTTTGCATGTCAAACGCGACCAGTCTTCTCGATACTTACAACGCATTCGGCTCTTGCCAGGTAAGTTTAAATATAGGTGGTCTGACCCGTTACTGATTTTTAATTCTAAGTTAATATTTTGCGGTTCCATCATTGATATATTACTGTTTGATAAATTCCGGGTAGAACTAAACGGGTTAGATAGGGTCCAGATTAAGGAGAAACCTCCTGATTAAGTTCAAGTGTGGGGAGGTTCCACGGAGTTTGTATAATTAATCGAGTCACTAACGTATTTTTTTGTAGTTCTCTTTTGTTTTTGTATTTTTGAGTTTTTCTATGTAAAAGAAAGATTGAGTGAACTAGAAAGACGATCCCCAAGGAAGAGTATATTAAAAAAGATAAGTGTGGGGATGGAGCAGTTGAGCCGTATACTTTATATTTATTTAATTGCTGCTCATTATTCATGATTTATATATTTTTGGGTTGGTGAAGTACTTTGAATGCATAATATCTATCAGCTTGATAAGATATACTATTAGATATTGTTGAATTTTTGCCGCTTATGTTCGTGGATGAGGAAAGGAGTTACAATTGCTGAGCACGTTCGTAGTTTGAAGGCATTCATGGAAGAAGACTTTGGCATCATGTTTCATGCGCAAATTACCAACTAAGTCTTTTCCTTTATGTAGCTTGTTAACTTTTTATTTTGCTTTAGTTTTTATTTTTTTTAAGTCTTTAGTTTTTTGTAGTACGACTTTATTTTATTTTATTTTTGTTTTTAAGTCGTCCTTATCCTTGCATTGAGGACAACGCAAAATTTAAGTGTGGGGATAGGATATTTAAGTCATAGTTTAAATTTAAGTTATAAAATAAAAAAAAAATAAAAAACTGAAAAATGTTTTAAAAATGTCATTTGAATATAGGTTTTTGCGTTAAAGTGGGAGATGATGATATTTATCGGAAATTGGTTTTTCAAACTACTAATAATATGAGATAAATAATAGAAAACACACTTAACATGGGATGTGTCGGTAGGCTCAGCCTTAAAAATAAAATGACAAATTTGATAAAATGGGTCGGAAATCTCTTGTGGGTAAAACGTTTTGTCCGTAGAAAATAAGTAATGAAAGGTCAGCCATACTCAAGCCTCATTTATTGGTATGAAAAAGTGGAAATATCAAAAAGTTTGGAAAATTTTAAAAATCTGAATACGTTATCATAAGATGCTTGGATAGGTTTAACGTTAGAGTATGCCGTGTAGCCTGTGATATAATCTTGAACTGCTAGTTTAGTGTTTTACACATCATTGGCATATGGTTTTATAACCTTAAATCTTGTATTGATGGGATGCTTCGGGTCCGGAGACCATGGGTCTGTATGCCGACTATTCATCTGGGTATTCACAATTCCAAATGGGGCTGTGAATATTTTAAATTAAGCCAAAAAGGGCAAACCCTTATAAGTCTATAAACATGATCACAAAAGTACAAAAGTACAAATTCACTACAGACTTGATCATCCACGCTGTTAGCCATGTGGGGTCCCCTTGCTCGTGTCTCATTACCATTAAGAAACGGACCACAAGGGACACGCTACATGTAAGCCCTACAGATGAAATTTTGCATACTCACTTATGGTGAAGGGTTCGAGGTGTTGCTAGATAACGGGGGTATGTCATGCTGTGGGGAACACTAGCTATAAAATAATTGAACCTTAATCGTATCTAATGGCTGCTTGATAGACTTTGATGCTTAAGCTTAGGTGGATAAACAATACCCTTGATCGTTTTAGCTATTCATGAAAAAAAATAGAGCAACAAAAGTTTTAAATCTGCTAATTTTGAGGTTTAAGTCAAGTTGGGGTGGTCTTGTCTGGTAAAAGCTGAAAATAAGCTGGTCTTAATTGTGTAAACCACTGAGTAAAAAAAAATTGTTGGGTCATATTTGTCCCGGTAAAGATTAAGGCATGGGTTTAGGTGGACAACAATATCGGTGATCGCGGTTTTTGGGTTTTTCTGAGCCTTAAAATTAACATATATGTTTGTTATACTTTAATTTTCCGATTCTGATCCAACAGCATCAAACTTTTTCAGGGACGAAAAAAGAATAAGTGTGTAGATATTTGATATAATGCTAAATATATATGTTTCCCTTATTTATTTTATTTAATATTTTAATTGTTTTGTTTCGTTTTTAGTTAATGCGTATTTTATCGTGATTAAAAAGGGCGAAAAACGATCTAAAACGAGCCGAAATGGAGATCTGGAAAGCGTCAGGAAGAACCGGAACAGAGAACCGGTCAGACCGGGCCGGTCAGACCGCCCCCTTGGAGAAGCACGCCGCGCCGCGCCTAGGGGAAAGGCAATAAGCCCTTAGCGCGGCGCCTAGGCACTACTGATAGGTTTTTAATTCGTTTTTGGTTATTGTCGGGCCTTGTTTTCGCTATTTAAACACCTTTAATTTAAACCTGACATAACCTGAAAGCCACCAGACGATTTTGGAGAGTTCTTGGAGCTATTTTACGCTTTTGTTGGTGTTTTGAAGGCGAGAGAACATCCGGTGAAGAGCTACACGTTCACGTTCGAGTTTACGGGTTTTATCATCTTCGATTCCCCGTTTCTTATACTTTCACCATGTTTTCGTTATTATTCGTTTTGTTTGATTTAGACCTTAAGATGCTAGGCTAAATTCCATAGACTGTCTAGGTCGTGATGAACCTTAGTTCGGTTTGATTTTATTTGGATTTTCATTGCGTTATGGATATTATGTTATAAGTAAACGGTTGAGTTTTATTTAGTTGATGCGTATGATTGCTTGGTTTTGTTTATTTGAATTTATTGTTTCACATTGCCCTTGTTGATTGTTTCATAGGATAGGGTTTTGTTAGGTCATTTACTGTGTGTTCTTGACTAGTTTATGATTGATATCGATTAAGATCATAGAAACAATAAAATAAATTAAACAAATAAAAGTGAGCTGCTAGTCTAAAAAGCTGTAAGGTGATAGGCTATTGATAGATCTTTGCTTGTCGGGATTACTAGATTTAGTTCTTCGTAAGGAATCCGTCTAGGTTTGATTGTCAGCTTAGTCTATTAAGTTAATTGAGTCTGCTTGGCTATTTTTGAATTCCGCGCTGTAAGGTAGGTTTTCGTCATAAAGATACTTAGACATAAGTTATTAAATAACCGTAAGGAAGTTTAATTAATAACTGGCGAGTCTTAAAACTTGTTAGAAATCCATAGGCGTCTTCTTGAAGTTCAAGGGTCCTGTTCGGGTTTTCTCTCAAGGGTCTATTTCATGATCCCAGTTCCATAACGTGAGTTTTCCATTTAATTAATAACCGTAACTCTGGGGATTCTAGCCTAGGTAGTTATCTTTATCATCTGAATTAATCTAAGTGTTTTAAGAGTTTATTATATTTAATTAATTAGGTTTTAAGTAATGATTAGGTTTTATTATTATTTTAATTATTTAGGGTTACTTTTAGTTTATTAATAATTAGTTTTAAAACCCCCTTAAATATTATTATTAAATAGTCGTGTCTTGTAGTTGAGTCTAATTTGCTAGTTTCGTAATTTAAAGAGTCTCGTGGGTTCGATATCCGGACTTACTTAGCTGTACTAGAGTCGACCGGTTCACTTGCCGGTTAGTAGTTTTAGTTAAGTTAAGAGTCTAGAATTATTACTTAGTGTCTACATTTGCATAATTTAGTTAATAATTATTTGACTACTTCAAGCACTTCAGTAATCTTTGAAAATCCCTCGATGAAACGTCTGTAGTAGCCAGCTAGTCCTAGGAATTGTCGCACCTCAGTAAGAGTCTTAGCTGCTTCCCAGTTTTTGATGGCCTCTACCTTGCCTGGATCAACATCGATACCACTCTCATTGATCACATGTCCTAAGAAGTGAACCTCGCGAAGCCAAAATTCACATTTAGAGAGCTTAGCGTACAATTGTTCCTTCTTTAGTAATTCCAAGATTAGCCTTAGGTGTTGTTCTTGGAGTAGTCGAGGATGTCGTCAATAAAAACAATAACAAACTTGTCGAGATACGCCTGACATACTCTGTTCATGAGGTCCATTAATACGGCTGGTGCATTGGTTAAGCTAAAAGACATAACCGAAAACTCATAGTGCCCGTACCGAGTTCTGAATGCCTTCTTCGAAATGTCTTCTTCGCACACTCTTAATTTATGGTAACCAGATCTCAGATCGATTTTCGAGTAGTAACTCGATCCTTGAAGCTGGTCGAAAAGATCATCAATTCGGGGTAGGGGATAACGGTTCTTGACCGTCACCTTGTTCAGCTCCCGGTAGTCGATGCACATGCGGAAAGTCCCGTCTTTCTTTCGAACAAATAGGACAGGAGCTCCCTATGGTGATGAGTTGGGTCAGATGAAACCTTTATCCAACAAGTCCTGTAATTGAGTGGACAACTCTTGAAGCTCCGCCGGTGCGAGCCGATACGGGGCTCGTGCTAGGGGTGCCGCACCGTGTGCTAAGTCGATTTGGAACTCGACTTGTCGAATGGGTGGGGGTCATGGAAATTCTTCCGGGAAGACTTCCGAAAAATCTCGCACAATAGGTATATCTTGGGTCCGCTTCTCCTCCGCGGGTTTCTCAATAACATGAGCTAAAATCATCGGATGACCCTTTCGTAAATATTTATGCGCCTTCATGAGGGTGATAATGCTAGTAGTCATGCCGCTCTTCTCGCCTTGTATTGAGATGATTTCGCCGGAAGGAGTAGTGATATGAACTATCTTGTCGTGGCATATAATCTCATTTCTATTCTCGGATAGCCAGTTCATGCTGATAACAACGTCGAAACTACCAAGTGTAAAGGGTATGAGGTTGATATCTCAGGTATGACCCGACAGTTTCAATTTACATCCCGCTAGTACATGTGTTGTTTCTATAGACTTACCGTCAGCTAATTCAACAGGAAACTTAGCATCTAACGGTGTCGGGGTTAAGTCTAACAGTTTACTAAAGGATTTCGACACAAAACTCCTATCAGCTCCAGTGTCAAATAAAATAGAAGCAAAACAGTCGTTTACAGGAAATTTACCGGTAACCACGTTAGGATCGTTGCGGGTCTGGCCCGAACCAATGACAAAGGCTCTATATTTAGTACCGCCTCCGTTGCTGCTATTGCGTCTGTTGCCCTTATTTTGTTTCAGTTTAGGACAGTCCTTCCTGAAATGACCCTCCTGGCCACACTCAAAACACCCTTTTGTGGGTGCAGGCTGTTTAGGGGTGCCCTTACCCGTGAGTTTTCCTCTACAGTCCTTGGTCTGATGACCCAATTTACCGTATCGTAGACACTTTATACGGTCGCATGGGCCAGCATGGTGATAGTTACACTTGTTTCACTTTGGGTACTTTCCAACATAGTTACTCGAACCCTGTCCGCCACCGGCATTGTTGTTGGAACCCTGATTATTGAAGTTCCGAGTGGGTACGGGTTTACGGTGGTGTTGTTGCTATGGAGGGTTCGATGATGAGGACCTCGTGTTGTCAAACTTCCTATTTCCATTCCCTAAGTTGTTGTTGTTATCGTTGCTCGATTTGTCAAGGGTTTTAGAGGTGGAACCTCTATGTGGTAACGCACCTTGTGCCACTGCTTGATCCGTCAGCTTGTGGGTTATTGGATCTCTTGCTGAATAATGGTCGGTTTGGAAGATGGCACCACACCCTGAATAATGGTCGATTTGGATCTCTTGCTGAATATTGGATCTCAATTCTTTTACTTGGCGGATCTACCATCCGCAGGCACATCACCGCCAATTCGTGAGAACGGGTGGTGTAGGATTCAATTTTCGAGCCCACCCTCTTCAAAGACCAAAATTCTGACTTTAGCTTTGAGATCTCCTCTCTAGGACAATACTCTTCCTTCATCATGTTATTGAATTCTTCCCAATTCATAGCATTCGCCAAACTCCAATCCGAGTATCTGCACATTGGAATTCCACCAGGTAAGGGCTGAATCATGCAATGTTCCAGCAGAAAACTTAACCCTGCTGGCTGGTGGACAGTTTCACATCTCAAAGGCTGACTCCGCCTTCTCGGCCCAACACAGGAAACCTATGGCTCCCTCAGTTCCCTTAACCGAACTGGGTTTACAGTCCAAGTAAATCTTGAAAGTACAGACTCCGGCTTGGCCTCCGGCTTGATTTTGAACATGAGCAGCCAGAGCTGCCGCCGCATGATCGTTCAGTAAGGCTTGGAGTTCTGCTGCAGTCATGTTGATGTTACCGCGGCCACGTCCAGCGTTTCTTCCAGACATCTCCTTAAATCACAGCATAAAATGTTAGACATGAACTCTCGGTTATATATGCAACACACCATACATGTAATAATAGTTAGGAAGGAAAAAAAAACATCACATCACAACCATATAATAATCTAAACAATAATTCATGATTAAAACCATTGTATCCGTTACAAAGTATTTAAAATCAATCCTTAAAATTATAGAAAAGATAATTTTGGATGGAGACACCCCCTCCATCTAGGTGTTATCATCCTTAGATGTCGTCGTCTGAGGACACGTCCGAGTGTGCCTCCTCCTCAGCCTGCTCTTGCTCTGGTTCTTCTTCAGGTTCTTCCTCCATATCTTCTTCAGGATCCTCCTCCGGTTCTGCTACGTTCGGAGCAATTTGCGCCTCTAGTGTCTCGCAACGAGCTAGAGCTACTGCCGCATGGCCTCTCACGTCTCTAACTTCATCCTACAAATCTATCATCTCTGATTGCATCTTGATCACTAACTTCATTAGTTGAACATCAGCATCCTGAAATTCCTTCATGGCTTCAGTCAGGTAGGAAATTCTCTTCCTAGCCTCAGCTCCATCCCCTATCAATCCAGTAACATTCACTCTCGTCGAGTACATAATATCAACTTCATGATCCAGACAGGAGGCGAGTGCTGCGAAAGCGCGCTCCATTGGTTGGGTTAGGGGTGGTAGTGTGTTGAAGGACATAGGACAACACGGGAGAGGTAGTGGGGGGAACTTGCTCACGGTAAACAATCAGTTCGGTCAAACTTGGATACTAATTTCAGTTACAGTTGCACTCGTAAACGTCTCCAGATGGGCGGTGCCTCTTCGGTGCGGGGGCTGCTAGTGTTGGGTCTGCTCGAGGTGGTGATTGTTCGGGAATCTGCGGTTCCTTTCCTGGGGCGTGGGACAACGGGTCGGATGATGATGATGGCGTTGACATCCCTACAGGATAAGTCGTGTATAGTTTATGCGCGTATGAGTGAATGAGGAAAAAAAATAAGGAAAGTAAATAGTCAAATATATATCATATATATATATATACTTATATGCGGTGCGAAAGATCATAACTAATGAGTCGTTGCGGTTATAATCTAGTATGAACGCAATTCTAGTTCGCTATAACCAATGGACCTGATACCAAACTGTCACACCCACAAATTCCACTAACAGAGTTTTATCATCAAAGGGTGTGAACTAGCTGGATCGGAATCATTAGTTATATCAAACACCACAATTAAAGTTTTTAAAAACAACCAAGACATCAAGTCTTAAGTAAAAATGCGGAAGCGTAAACTGTAAAGCAAATAGTTGCGCCACACGGGACGACTTAAAACAACAGTTATCATGACAAAATTTAAATAAAGTTTAAAACAATAGAGTTCAGTGAATGCATGTCCTATACTGCTCGCCGGCTCGGCTACCTGAGACAAACATACTAAAAGTGTCAACGCTGGGTTGGTGACTTCACATGTGTAAGTAAATTAAGCGATGCGTTTTAGCGTAACCAGATAGTGTTATGTCAATATATATCAATAGGTAGCTAACCTATCAGGCATGTATTACGAAGTGTTCGACACCGAAGCTGACTGTTTATACGATTGCCTTGCCACCATGTCAACCACGACCATGGTAATGTGTTAGCCAAAAGGTCGAGTTTAGAGTTGGGTGGGGTTTGTCAAACCTAGTAGTACTACTCAAAGGTGACTCGCTATTATTATATATTAACCGGTTCGATTGTTCAGAAGGACTTAGTTGGTTTGTTGCCACTAAGCCTTACAAGTGATATATAAAGTATAAACAAAATCTAAAGGGTTGGAGTAAGTTATCTCCCCCTAATAAAACGTTAAAGAGTAAAAGGGGTCGTGAAACTCACGGTTTGCAAAGTTATAAAAAATATGAGAAAATCGTGCGTCAAATAAATCCTCACTAGTGCTCTAAAAACAAAAATAACATTTCTAAGTGTTTGAAATACGAGTGAGTCTCTAGACTCGACACATAAAAGTTATGCATGAGATGTGTTCGTGTTACGTTTGTGAAACAAGTGCGACTCGACAAACAAGTTGGTGATAAGTTACATGTGTGAAAAAGTATAGTGTTAATTGTTACTATGGTACATCATCAGTAAAATTCTACCAAAAGGGCTAATATGTCAAACACATAGCAGACATCGGTCAAATAATCACTTTTCAAGTTAAATCTAAGAATTCAGCAGCTAAGTTATTGAGACAGATTTTTAACACGTCAAGATTACTCAATTTCACTAACATACATGTAGATAAAATCACCAAAAAATCATCACAGAAGCACACGTGAGTTAGGTTTCTAAAAATAATTTTATTATATTTTTATTACATACTTTGTTCTCACAAGGATCAAAACAACACAGTAAGTACATAGCAGTCATTATCATGCACAACGAAAGGTTCTTTACTATTCCCATTACATGGTTAATTCAATTAACGCAAGGCCAATTGGGTTAGATTCCACACTCAAAATATTAACTTCTAGAAGTAGAATCAACTTAATTGGTCTTGTTGTTTATGTGATATACTATTTACAAGACAGCCTACAAGAAGGCTTCCCGAATCAGACTTGCGCAACAGATTTGTAAATTAATAAAAACTTACTTTCATACGTCCAAAAATTACACACTCAGACTCTTTAGAAACTAGACTCGACCTACTACATCATAGAATCAATAATCACTTCGAAACACATCATTAACATCAAGTTACAGTCGTTTTAACATGCAATTTTGATTCTGTCCAGCATCAGTTTTCACCAAAAACTCAACAAACTACTAATCTATGAACCAAAAATCATGCATACAACCCTAACTCATCAATAATCAACATATTTATCATTTAGGGTTTATGATCATCATGTTTAATATGCAAAAACATCAATGGAATGGATTAAGGGAGTGCTTAGTTACCTAGTTAATACTTTAACCCTTCAATCAAGCTTGTAGATGTAGTGTATGTGTGTGTGTGTGTGTGTTGTTTGTTCGGCCGATCCAGGGGGGGGGGGGCTGCCGATCGCAAGTGGGAGAGAGGGGAAAGGGGATTAGGGTTTGTGTTAATAACATGTTTAAATATTATTACTTATAATACATGTTACACTTTTCACCCTTCACTCCTAATTAGTTTAATTCTAGCACAACTAGTCTATTTTCTCCATGAAATAATGTTACACAATGCAAGAACACAGTCATATATAAACATAACACGTATTTATACCAAGCACTTGTTTATATTATTTATTGTTTGTTCACCAACGGTTTGAGTCGACTCGTGTGTGATTTGGTGAAACTCCGAGAGACTACTTGTGTAATGATTGTCATGTGTCATTTAACTCTAATTAAATGCAATTTGAAATGCGTTAACTGGAATGACATAGTCCGTGTGATCTTGTGTTTTAATTAATGGATTTCGGATTAACAGAGTTAACCTGATATTTACGAGTGTCACATTAAGTTAATAGTTAAACTATTGGGTTATTAGTTTTTGGAAAATCAAATTTAGTTTTGTTTTCTAGCTTGGGCAAAGGCTTCAGCTTCGATCCATTAGGATAAGTAATCTGTCATTCCCTACTAAAATGAAAACCATTCCTCTTGGAGCCTTTGGTACTTTGCTCACAATGTTCATTACCAATTTCATGAAAGGCTATGGAGATAAGATCAAATGGATAGGTTCAGGCCGTTGGTGAAGAATGTTGATGCGTCTTTGACAGGTATCACACTTTTGAGCATAGATCATTGCATCCTTCTTCATGATTGGCTAATAATAACCAGTCCTAAGAATCTTGGAGAACAAGGATTGGCCTCCAGTGTGATTCCCACACTCGCCTTCATGGGTAACTTTTATAATTTCTCGTATTTAAGGATCCTCTAGGCATATTAAGTATAGACCTTCAAGAGACTTTTTACAAAGAATATTGTTTAAAATAACGAATCAAGATACCTTCATGCGAAAGGCTTTAGGATTCTCATCCTTAGGGATATCGTTGTGTAGCATATATTTTTTGATAGGTTGGATCCAGGATTCCTGACTAGCTTGAGTATCCTAATCAGCAACATCCTCAAATTCTTTTAGTTCATTGACTTGGGGATCTCGCTCATCAGATTCTCTTATTACTTTCTTTTAATTAGTGAAGGCATTGACTTGGGGATCTCGCTCAACAAATTCAGCGTTTTCCTCCTGTCACACCCCAACCTACGGCGGAAATGTCGGAGCGAACTGATTGCTCACAGCTTTTCAAAGGTTACTATTATGCGTTATTAAAATGACAATATCTATTAATTAAATTAAGTTTTCAAATACAACAAATACATAATCCAAAATCATGCATCAATACAACTTATATCACAAATGATCTTGATTAATTATCTTATAACTTAAATTTTTCACTAAGTCTTCACCAACCTGCATTAAATTTCTACGATTACCTGCATATGCATTTAAAATAGAATTTTGTCAACAACACATGTTGAGTGAGAAACACACCAATTTAGTTGTTTATATAGTATATATAACAAAATACGTAGCTGCAACAAGTCATATGAGAATAAAAAATTAACCAAATGAGCATGTATAACTGAGATGTCGAGAAACACAAAGGCTATAACGACTGGCATATGATCATACTATTCTGAGATTATGTTGGACCTCTCCGAATGCGGTTCACGTAAAGCATGTAAGCACATAAACAAGTAAGGTATAAGTTGTTAACACATAAGAAAATAGTTGCAGTTTTGTGTATAAGTATATATGAGAAATATAATATATGCGTATGTCCCCAAAACTTGAGAAAACGAGTAAAAAAGGAGAATGTGGTACTCACCTTGATAGACGAACAATAGTGAAAAGAGAAGTATTAAAAATGATGATTCGCGGAAATCACGCGCTTCGGGAAAATACCGACGAGAAATTCCTAAGTAATAATTACTGAATGAATAACTATGATCGCAATAAGGAATCTAAAGCTAGGTAGACGTTCGATATTTGATAACCGAGTATAATCTTACGAAATTTAAATATCTATTATAAAAGTTCTTTCGTAAATAACATGACTTAATTATATAAAATACATAACAAGACTTAAATAATTATTTATAAAACTTTTTAGTTTATATAAAGAGATTTGTTTATTTAAATCTAAAAATACATTTAATGTGTGTGTGTGTGTGTGTGTCATTAATGAAGATCTTTCTTTAAATAATTATTGTAAAAAAATAACTAATAATATTTATATAAAATATGATATTTAGTTAAGTAACAGATTATAATTAATTTTATTCATAATATATATTCATACATATATTCATACACATATTCATATATATATACACAAATACATACATTCATATGTGGTGTTAACAAGGATTCGAAAAATATGATTGATTAATGTGTTAGTTTTATAAAAATATAACTAATTATGAGTTTTATAATATTTATAATATTAATTAAATTGGTTTAAAGGATTAACTATTATACAAGAATAAAGCTCAACAAACTAAACAAATAAAATAGTGTTGAAGGGATTCGAACCCGCACCCTCCAGCAACACAGTGCTTTAACCCAACCCAACCAGCCAACCGAACCACTTTTTTAGTTTGTAACTACCCAGATTGGAAAAATATATAACCAGACAGGCCAGAGCCCCAATACTAACAAGAACCCTAATAATTCAAACTTTTAAATCCGTTAAACTTGATTCAACTAACGATAGGGCTTTTGATCAGCATCAAAACGCGATTCAAAACATGTAATCAATTACCTTAAGAGATTACATGAGTTCGTCCAATATGAACGGAACCCGACAGCAAGAAACCTATGACAAACAATCAATAAACGATCATTATAACGCGATTGAGTATATGGGTTTTTTAGACGATTGTCTGAGGGTGGTGTCTGTGCAATGAATTGAATTATGATTAATGATTTCGTGTTCAAGGGTTATTATAATTGTCGGCTTGGTTAAAGATGAAAAACGAATCATTTTGATTGAATTTACTCAATTAGATTTTCGGTTGAGCCGAAATAGGCAAGTGTAATGAAATCCTTGATCCAATTTCCATAAAAACTACTTAAATTAAGCTCCAAGACATCCCATATGTATACGGGTTCATGAAACAAGAATACGGGTCAGGTTTGATAAATGGATTATCCAGATTGTAATAAGGGTTATAACAAAATTGTAGTTTAGTCCCTTGGAATTTAAGGTGGAAACAAAAAGGTTTAAACTATATATTTTGGGCTAGAAGGGTAAATACACTAAAGATTTATTCATAAATAATTAAATATTAATTTAATACTCAATTTAGTTTGATAAGCGCGATATGTTTAACAAAAATAACCCGAACATCGAACTGAGTTGGGTAAAGGTACAAGTCCGAAACCTGAGTTGTTACAGCCTCCCCTACTTTAGGGAATTTCGTCCCGAAATTAAAGAATACTATAACAACACTATTAAATTTTTGAGGAAAAATAAAATCTTAAATATAACTTTTAAAAATTTATCATAGCATAGAACCTTGAATAGTCAAAAATTTATCATAACTTTTAAAAATTTCTTGAATGATATATTCTATAAGGACCAAAAATGAGGATTTATAAAATGAAGGATAATTTGAGGAACTATAAGAATAGTAAGATGTTTAATTATGTGAAAATAATAATGTTGTCTTAATAAGTGAGGAATTGCGTCATGAGGATTAAAAGTAAAAGTTTATAAGATGGGGGGTACATTGCGTAAAATATTGCTAAAAAAATGAATTGATTTTATTATTTTATTATTATTATTATTTTTGAGTTGTTTTAAATAAAATATTAAAATTTTCAAACATCCTTTGAAAGTATAGTGCTGCAACCAGTTGAAAAGATAAATTGTGTTGGGTGAACATATTTATAAATTATTAGAATTGAAATTGAGTAAATCCAAAAATCGAGTAAAGATTATTATAATGTACGATTGAGAAAGGTAAAGTATGTTTAGATAAAAGTGACAAAAACATCTTCTTTAATAAACTTAGTTATGAATAACTTGATTAATTAAATCTGTAAAAATTTGAATAATTGAAGTTAATTGAACTGAAATATTCTGATTAGGTTGCAAAGTAGGGTTTAATAGAGTAAGTTTGGAAATTTTGAGCTTGATGAATATGATTGAGTCGAGAACACACATGGCGTAGGTGATTAGGATTTTCATAGTCGTGGCAAGTATTAACAAGATAATCAAATGATTACTTTAGGTACAAAGAGATATGAGGATTGAATTGAACAGTGATAGTAAGTGAAGAATATCGAGTGAATTTTGACGTAAAGTTTCTTTTTTGAGACGCTAAGATTTTGTTGAGATTGACTGTTAACTTGATTGACAGCATATAGTTGATGTTTAGACTTGCGGTTGTTGTTGTTATGAGATTGAGTAGCGGTAAATGAATTGAATTTATTGGCGAAGAAGTTGATGAACAATATTGAATTGATTGTATTTATTTTTTAGAAATTGAGTTTATATTTTAGAGATTGCAGGAGTTATCTCCTTGACTAAACATGTAACCATGAGGCGGTTATAGAAAATAAATGATTGGTGTTGTTTCATGTAAAGAAAACATTCAATGATTAATAAAGATGTGATTTGATGAGAAGATTGGATAGTTGTGTAGATTTCATATGAGTTATTGTGTAAAACAAAACTTAAATATGTTATGCTGATGTTTATTTATAACTTAAGGATAAGTTAGAATCCAAATTGAAAATCAATGGGTTAATCAGATGAGTTAATGAGTTTCATCAAAGTTTGACATGTTTTAACAAACTAACATTTTGAGGTTGAATACTGGAAATATGTTTAATAGTTTATGTATATGATGTCATGAGTATTAAATTGTATTATATTATTTAAATTAATTAAGTTATTGACATTATAATAATGTGATAAGATGAATAGGTGAAAACCGATTTTAATGAGTGTACATTGTTTTGGTTAGCTCGTGATAACCGAGTCTTGATGAATGAAGGGTCTGTATTCGATTAGGAGAATAAAAATGTTTTGAGTGTAAATGAGTAGATCGAATCAATAGATCTTGATTCAAAAAAAATGATTTAGTAAATAAGTAATTGAATAGTTTAATAACAGAATAATAGAATAACTGAATAGTTAAATCAAATCATAAATTGGTTCGTATAAAATCAAACAAATAAAACAATTAACGAATGTTCTTCGAGGTGTTGGGTTTCCCATGAGCTTTCCATGGCATTTTGTTTCCCCAACTTATTAGCATACCAAAACCAAAACAAATGTTTTAGTCGGTCTCCCATGAGCATTACATGGCAATTTTAATGACCCAACTTAATTAACGAAACGGTCAATTGAGTTTGTCGGCCCATGAGCGTTACATGGCGATTTGACCGACCAAACTAAATAACGAATAAACGAACTCAAGCACAAGTAGTTGAAACATCTTGTGTATCACCACGGATGATAATGTTCCATCAAAATATCGCAAATATAACAAATTGTACAAATGTACAGTTGGCGTGTCCATGGCGTCCTATGGTTTTTACACCCGACTAGACATTTTGAAAACAATAAAACACAATAAAGGGTGTAACCGTTTAGCCGGTTACATTAAACGCTTAAAGTGTCGGTTGTATGAAAATTTCCACTATGGCGGAGAATCTTGTCACACTCCCAAGTTTTAAGTGAAAACGAACAAAAACAAAGCTAGGAAATTCACAAGGAAATTTCCGACAATAAAAGACAATCCAATAACATTTAATATAAATATTATAAAACTGAGGCATATCCTTGAAGTTATAAAAACATTTTGAGAATGAGACATAGTCTCGGAGTAATAAAATTTTGAGAGTGAAGCATAGCTTCGGAATTGTGTGTGTGTGTGCATAACAATACAATAATAAATTATCATTAGATAATTATCTAAGAAAGCAGTAAACAATTTAAAATTAAACACATAAAGGTAAACAGATAGGCACATATAGGGTTCCTAAACATGTGTCTAAGACAATTTCTAACGACCTATTATAAACTTTCGGCTTTGATACCAATCTGTCACACCCCAACCTATGGCGGAAATGCCGAGGCGAACTGATTGCTCACAGCTTTTCAAAGGTTACTATTATGCATTATTAAAATGACAATATCTATTAATTAAATTAAGTTTTCAAATACAACAAATACATAATCCAAAATCATGCATCAATACAACTTATGTCACAAATGATCTTGATTAATTATCTTCTAACTTAAATTCTTCACTAAGTCTTCACCAACCTGCATTAAATTTCTACGATTACCTGCATATGCATTTAAAATAGAATTTTGTCAACAACACATGTTGAGTGAGAAACGCACCAATTTAGTTGTTTATATAGTATATATAACAAAATACGTAGCTGCAACAAGTCATATGAGAATAAAAAATTAACCAAATGAGCATGTATAACTGAGATGTCGAGAAACACAAAGGCTATAACGACTGGCGTATGATCATACTATTTTGAGATTATGTTGGACCTCTACGAATACGGTTCACGTAAAGCATGTAAGCACATAAACAAGTAAGGTATAAGTTGTTAACACATAAAACAATAGTTGCAGTTTTGTGTATAAGTATATATGAGAAATATAATTTACACATATGTCCCAAAAACGTGAGAAAACGAGTAAAAGAGGGGAATGTAGTACTCACCTTGATAGACGAACAATAGTGAAAAGAGAAGTATTAAAAATGATGATTCGTGGAAATCACGCGCTTCGGGAAAATACAGACGAGAAATTCCTAAGTAACAATAATCACTGAATGAATAACTATGATCGCAATAAGGAATCTAAAGCTAGGTAGACGTTCGATATTTGATAACCGAGCATAATCTTACGAAAGTTAAATATCTATTATAAAAGTTTTATCGTAAATAACATGACTTAATTATATAAAATACATAACAAGACTTAAATAATTATTTATAAAACTATTTAGTTTATATAAAGAGATTTGTTTATTTAAATCTAAAAATACATATAATGTGTGTGTGTGTATGTATATATATATATATTTAAATCTAAAAAACCCGCGCCCTCCAGCAACACAGTGCTTTAACCCAACCCAACCAGCCAACTGAACCACTTGATTAATTTGTAACTACCCAGATTAAAAAAATATATAACCAGACAGGCCAGAGCCCCAATACTAACAAGAACCCTAATAATTCGATCTTATAAATCCGTTAAACTTGATTCAATTAATGATATGGCTTTTGATCAGAATCAAAACGCGATTCAAAACATGTAATCAATTACCATAAGAGATTACACGAGTTCGTCCAATCTGAACGGAACCCGACGGAAAGAAACCCAAGACGAACAATCAATAAACGATCATTGTAACGCGATTGAGTATATGGGTTTGTTAGACGATGGTCTGAGGGTGGTGTCTGTGCAATGAATTGAATTATGATTAACTATTTCGTGTTCAAGGGTTATTACAATTGTCGGCTTGGTTAAAGATGGAAAACGAATCATTGTGATTGAATTTTCTCAATTAGATTGTCGGTTGAGCCGAAATAGGCAAGTATAATGAAATCCTTGATCCAATTTCCATAAAAACTACGTAAATTAAGCTCCAAGACATCCCATATGTATACGGGTTCAAGAAACAAGAATACGGGTCAGGTTTGATAAATGGATTATCCAGATTGTAATAAGGGTTATAACAAAATTGTAGTTTAGTCCCTTGGAATTTAAGGTGGAAACAAAAAGGTTTAAACTATATATTTTGGGCTAGAAAGGTAAACACACTAAAGATTTATTCATAAATAATTAAATATTAATTTAATACTCAATTTAGTTTGATAAGCACGATATGTTTAAAAAAAATAACCCAAACATCGAACCGAGTCGGGTAAAGGTACAAGTCCGAATCCCGAGTTGTTACACCTCCCTACGTACCTGTTCAATGTATGAAAGAATCGAATTTCTCTGCCAGATTTTTTACTATCTGAAGATATTTGGTTAGTTTTTCACTTCTAACAACATAGGAGCCATTGAAGTGGTTAGCAAGAAATAGTGAATCCACAAATACATGAATATTTTTAACTTCTAAATCCTTAGATAATTGGCCTACAACTAAAGGTTCATACTTAGCTTCATTGTTAGTAGCTTGGAAATAACATCTGATTGTCTGGGGTATTATATCCCTCTGTGGTGATTTCAGGATGATTCCTAAGCCTGCCCCTCTGACATTTGAGGCCCCATCAGTAAATAATATCTACTTACCCTTATCCTGGTCTAGTTGTTGAACTTCCCAATTTGTTTCTTGCTAGATATCATTACTGAAATCAGCCACAAAGTCAGCTAAAGCTTGGGATTTATTTGTTGTCCTAGGCTCATAGACTAGATCATAAGCACTCAATTTAGCAAACCACTTAGTCATCATACCAGACATTTTAGGTTTTCTCAAAACATTTTTAATAGGATAATTAGTTTTAACAAAAATACGAGGTGTCTCAAAATATTGTCTTAAATTGGTAGATGCCATAACTAAAGCTAAAATTAACTTCTCTAAATGGGAATACATGGTTTTAGCATTAAGTAGACTTGTACTTACGTAGTAGATAGGGTGTTGTTGTCCTTCGTGATCCTTGACTAGCACAACACTCATCATGTCTCGGGATACCGCCAAATAGAGGAATAATGGTTCACCATCTTCAGGCTTCATGAGCAGGGAGATGATGAAAGATATGCTTTTAAATATTCAAGCGCATTATCATGTCTTTGCCCCCATTCAAGCGTCTTGTTCTTTTTCAGAATATCGTAGAACTCTTTGCACCTTTTAGAGGATCTTGTGATAAAACTATTCAAGGTTGCGATCCTGCTAGTTAACCTCTAGACATCCTTCACGTTGACCGGTGCTTTCAGATCACTATGGCTTTTATATGCTTTAATCCCCCTTTTGGTAACCATGTATCCCAAAAACTTGCATGCCCCCACTCCAAAGTGGCACTTTGAAGGATTCAGCTTCATGTTATACTACCTATCAAGAATGTCAAAGGATTCTCGATTATCCTGGAGGTGATCTCCAGATTTCTTCTATTTCACTACGGTATAATCAATGTAGACATTTGTGGTGTACCCCGGTAACTCTTTGACCATCATGTTAACCAATCTTTTGATAGTTCGCATATGTTTTTTTCAAACCAAAAGGCATGGCAGTGTAACAATATATACCTGTCGAGGTCATGAATGTTGTGTCTTCTTGGTCTAAGGGTTCCATTTAGATCTGCTGGAATCCCGAAAATGCACTTATAAAGCTCAGCATTTTATGCCCAGCGGTGGTATCCACCATGGAGTCTTTATGCGGCAAGGGGAAAGGATATTTGGGATAAGCTTTGTTGAGGTCTATGTAGTCGACACAAACTCTCCACTTTCCATTCTTCTTTGCGCTACCACCACGTTTGCAAGCCATTTTGGGAACTTTACTTCCCTGATCATTCCAGCCTTTCAACTTCCTTTTGGATAATTGCATTTTTTTCTAGAGTGAACTTCCTTCTCTTTTGTTTGATTGGCCAGAGACTTTTATCCAAACCTAATTTGTGAGTAATAATATTTTAAAAAATACCTGTCATGCAATGGTGGAGATTCTGCTTTTCAGAAACTTGATCAGCAGATCTTCAATTTCTTCAGGATGCCCGAAACCTAACAACACTTGATGTCAGAATCCAGATCGTCTAGTAGTATTTATTTGACCTCTTGCTCAGCTGCTTCCAAGACATCAAATGTTTTGTTCTTTGATTTTTATGCTTGAGTTAGTTTAGCTGTTGGTTTCATTGACGAGGCATAACAGTCTTTAGCTTCTTGTTGATAACCTTGAATCTTAACGATCCCCCAATGCGTCAACATCTTAATGCATTCGTGATAGTTCTAGGGTACCGCTTTCATATCATGTATCCAGGGTCTGCCTAAGATAATGTTAGAAGATGTTAATGCATCAATAACACAAAACTTATGGATAGAATTTACTCCTTCAAGGTGAACAGGAAGCTTGATTTCTCCCACAGTATTCTTGGCTTCATCGCTAAATCCCACCAAAACCAAGGATCTCGTTACAATCTCGGATTCTGGAATGCTCATCCTCTTCAGGGTTTCCAGTTGGATGATATTCACCGAACTTTCATTGTCCACTAGGATCATGCGCACAAAAAAATTAGCAACGTATAAGGTTAAAACCAAACCGTCTTGATGAGGATTCTGAATGTCATTATGATCTTCATCATCAAAGAGGACACCGGCTTCCTTGGACAATGTCATTATCTTTGTCGGTCCCTCTTGTTCTAATTTAGCTGCTTTAGCATTCCTTTTAGCTATTGAGTAGGATGTGCCTCATATATGTAATCCTCCCTAAACAAAATTCACAACCCGAGAGCCTGGAGGTGGAGCTTCCGCCCTTTAGGGATCCTGCTCAAGATCCTGGTTTCTGTTTTTCTTTCCCAACAATTCTTTCAAGTGGCTTCTCCTGAGTAAGTAGTTGATTTCCCTCCTTAGGGCAATGTAATCTTCCATCATGTGGCCAAAATCTTCGTGAAACGCACACCACATGGATTTGTCCTTCAAAACAGCGTTTTTCTCATTCTTTCGTGGCCACCTTGCTTTTTCACCTAGATCCTGCATAGCACATATTAAACCAGGATTATCAACAGAGAAACAACAATCATTTAAATTGGTATAAGATTTATCATCCTCATCATCGTCAACTACATTTTCCTTGTCGTTTATGGAATAAGGTTTGGGTCTGTATGGCTTAGATGATGGGGAATCCGACTTCCTGTTCGGGTGGTTATAGTGGTTGAAACTATCCAGCCTTTGCTGAACCAACTCGTCTTCTTCTAGCCTGATGAACCTTAGGGCCCTATTCCTCGCCTCGTCCAGATTCCTGCAAGGATTCATAACAAGATCCTTGTAGAAAAGATTGTCTTTCTTGAGCCTCATATTGAAAGCTTGCACCGCCGTCGCCACCTCAAGGCTGGGAATCTCCAAAGCATCCCTATTAATTTTGCTGACGTAACCCCTAAAGGATTTATTTTTGTCTTGTGTTACTCTATAAAAGTCACTAGTTAATCTTTTGAAAATTCTACTACAAGAAAATTGGTTATTAAATAGATGAACTAAATGAGCAAAAGACGTAATAGATAAAGAAAAAACAATTATGAGTCATTTTAATGTAGCTCCGGTAAAGGTTAAGGCAAAGCCTTTTCACAAGCATGCTTTCTTTTGAGGTATGGGTTTGATCTCTATCCTCTTGCGATTTGGGCAACATGTTCTTCTGGATATGTGGTTCCAACATATAGCTTCATGCTTGAAGTCTGCAATCGCCGGATCTCGGCGTCGCATTTGAGGGGTGCGAATCTCGAGATCCTGTGACTACTTGGAGCTACCTCCGGGGTCGGCTGGACTATCCCAGGTATGCTAGATCAATTCCTAAAGTTTTTGCAACTCCTTATGCACCATCGGACTAATCTTGGAATCCTGCACAACATCAGAGTTAGTCATAGGTAAAGCAATACTATTGAGATTACCAGCATTAGGAATGCTGACTTGGGATCCCAGGAAAACACCAAATTCTCGAGTGGGGGTAGCTTTTGTGGCCTGGACAGGATCACTTGTTCTGATTGCGGATTTCATGGGAAGGAAATCATCATAGCGATTCCCTTAGGATCCTGACACTTCAAAGTTCAGGTTCCTAAGTAGCAATTGAGTATAGGATTCCTTCGTACAACTTCTTTTCTTGTACCCGGATATCTCCGGAGTTCCATCATAACATAGTTGTTTATTTGCTTTTTAGTCTCCATGTGCTCTTTCATCTGCATTAAAACATCAAAAATATCATCTTCATACATAAGGACAGGTCTCATGTTGGGACACCCAAATCTTTGGACTGGCACACCGGCTGAAGGCCTTGTTGTAGGAGGAAGCATGCTGCTTGATTCTCCGGCTCCTGAGATGTTAACGCTGACGTTGGTCATCTTCCTCTGGATAGCAGGTGGAGGAGGAAGTGGTTAAGCGGCTTTGAAAATTGTGGATGAATATGTAGCTTTTGATTGTGAGGCCATTTTTTAGTACATCTTTGTAAGGTAACAGTTTACGATAAATATGAATATAGATTTGAAGATAAAAATCACCACTTTCCCCACGGTAGGCACCAAACTGTTTTGGTCAAAAATTACCGAAGCGATAGTTGAACAAATCCGTTAAGTGAGATAAAGTGTTCTTCAACAATATGGTAAACAAGTGATGTAAAAGTAAAGGTGAACACAATGATATGGCGAGGAAAAGCCTAAGATTCTGGTAAGGATCTTTGGAAAAAACCTTGGGAGGGGAAAATTATCCCTTGCCTAAATTTATTAATATGAAAAAGTGGGTTACAGCTCAATAACTTATTGAGAACAAATGCTAAGTACAATTGTGAATGTTGTGAGTGCAGAGAATGTGTGTTCTAGTTCAATACTTATTCTTTAGTCCACGTGCATTTAAACTGGTCCTCCAAGCTTTCAGGTGAGAATTAGTCATATGCCCATCGTAGGTCGTTATAGCTTTGAGTAACTTGAAAGCATAACATAAGTATAATATATAGTCGGTTAGGTCAGGATCCAGCATCTAGCTGGGAATCCAAACGACTGGGATAATTATCAGGATCACGCTAGGGATAAAACAACCCCTATCAGGTGGTATTATGATGATCGTACTGGTGAAGCCGTGATTATAGTGCGAGATGGAAGTAAGTTAGAGTCTAATTGGATATTGGATCCTATGTGGCTGGTCAACGTTGTTTTGGTCAAAAAACGTATTTAAGGATAATGTAACCGAATCAGTTTTGTGAGGTAGGACGCTTGAACAATAATGGATATTATGTGAATAAAATAGAGATGAACACAGGGATTTGTTACAAGGAAAATCCCTTGATCAATAGGTGATCGGCGGCATAAAAACCCTGGGTGATGACAAATCGTCGATCACTTGTTTATTAATCAAAAGTATGGTGTTACAATGGTTTAAGGTTAAGCGGTGATTACAAGAGAACTCTGTGTGTGTGTGTGTGTGTGTGTGTGTGTGTGTGTTACAGGTGTGTATGATGTGTGTCTGGTGTATATTTCCTATCGACATTAAGCTTAAAAATATAAAACAAAAAAAGTAACTAAGTCTCCTATTTTTTAGCCACTATTTAAGCCCACTCCTTATAGAGCTGTTGCACACTTTGACCACATTGATAAATGACTTGAATGGCAAGATAATATCATAGACTTGGTCTTTATCCGTTGTACCTATTATAATATCAGTATAACAAAGAGAACAATCATTAGTAAATAATAAGTAATGAGGATCTTTGATCCTGACGGAATCTGGAACACATGCTAAGGATAACTGATCCAGAACATATTCCAGGATAATGTATCCATAGCGTCAAATTTATGTGCCCTAACAATTGCCCCCAAAATGACGGTTGTGATAAGATCACAGCTGTCATTTTTCCTTTAAATTCAAACCTCCTGCAAAATAAGTGAGATTTGATAAGCTAGAGATAATTATCATATATCTATATAATTTCCTTAGGAACTTCCCTTCCCACTATATATCCAACACCTCTTATTAATCTCCCCGCAAATCATGAACAACTAGTAACACCTGTTTTAACCGAGTGGATGGTCCATGTTTAAATGGTCAAATCCGGGTTAATAACTTTATTATTATGAAAACATAGTTGTTATAGTTTATTTTTTGAAAGATTTTAAAGATAAATTATCATTTCAAATAAAGATTAAGAATCTTAGATCCTTGAAGATAACAGTTTTCAAAGATGAATATAGATTGATCAATAAATATCATACCAGAAGGTCTGATTAGACCTAAGTTACCATAAATACTTCAATGATGCTTGTATTTTCACTAAGGACACGTGATGAAAATATCTTAGGATTTTTAATCAAGTAATAATATAAACTGGGGTCAAGCCCAAGAAACTGGGGATAAGCCCAACAATACTGAGGTCAAGCCCAAAGAATTGGGGTCAAGCCCAAAACAACAGGGTCAAGCCCAAAAACTGGGGTCAAGCACAAAAAATTGGGGTCAAGCCAAATAAAAATTGGGGTCAAGCCCAAATATACGAGTGTTAAACTTGAGGAAACTTGGGACGAGCCCAAATATACATGTTTCAAAATGTGGTAAGTCCCAAACATAAGTTACATGAAAACGCGAATATCTTAGATAACATGAAAATATTAGAAAACTTTGTATGGTACGTCTACCATTTTTCTTAGGATCCTCCATATAGCCGAAAGCAATGAAATTGTCAGGTACTAAGCGTGTACTAGTCCCATTGCCCCCGAACTATACTTTGGATAGCGTGCGCTCCAGGCGAGAGCGTCAAAACTCTAATTCGTGTGAAAAATGAAAACCTTTAAACCTTAGAAGGTATAATCATTTGAGATTATACCTTAAATGTGGGAAAGAGGTGTCCAATCCCTTAACATTTGAATTCTCTCTTGAAATTTGCATTTTCTGCATAAACTTAAAACATGATGGAAGTAAATGTTATGAATATTGCTTCCTTTGATTAACAATTAGTAACAAAAATTTAAGAAGGAAGAAATAGTAGGAAAATATTTTACCAACTTTTAGGATCCTTGAACCTTTAAGGATCCTTGATCCTAATTAAATAAAATACTATTTAAGGTGGATGACATTCCAGGCTCATGGTAGTCAATCACCTTCCATTGTAAGTAGATGGTATACCCCTTTTCCTGCTTCTAACTCGATCAGGTAGGGCCCTTCCCACTTGGGTGCTCGTTTTCCATTCTCCGGATTAGTCTTATTTGAAAGGCCTTCCTTATAACCAGATCTCCTTCTTAAAATATTATGATCTTGATATTCTTGTTATATGCCCCAGCCATCCTATGTTGATACGCAACCATCCTAATCTTCGCTAGGTCACTGAGTTTATCAACAGTGTCAAGATCTTGTATAAGACTTTCGGTGTTCTTGAGGATCAAGAATGCTAGTTCTGGCAGTATAACTACCATCTCTGTAGGGATTACAGCTTCTAATCCAAATACCAATGAGAATGGTGTTTGACCTGTTGCATTCTTGGGGTTGTTCTATCAGCCCAAAGAACATAAGGAAGTTCCTCAGCCCATTTGTCTTTCTTGGATCCTAGCTTCTTCTTCAAGTTGTTGATGATGATTTTGTTGCTTGATTCTACTTGATCATTAGCTTGTGGATGGACTGGTGTTGAGGTGATCATCTTTATGCCACAATTGTCACAAAAGTTAGTTGTTCTTTTCCCAGTAAATTGGGATCCATTATCACAAATAATTTCAGAGGGATACCAAATCTAGTTATAATATTTCTTTTAATAAAGGATATCACTTCCCTTTCACGGACTTGAACGAATGCTTCTGCTTTGATCCATTTTGAGAAGTAATCCGTCATAGCAAGCATGAAGACTTTTCCACCTGGTGCCTTAGGTAACTTACCTACAATATCCATCCCCCATTTCATGAAAATCCATGAAGAAGAGATAGGATACATAGGTTCTGCTGGTTGATGAAGAATGTTGCCATGTCTTTGACAAACAACACATTTCCTTGAATGTTCCATAGCATTCTTCTTCATCGTTGGCCAAAAGTAACCTGTCCAAAGTATTCTAGAGAATATGTCTTGCCCCCTGTATGGTTACCACAGTCACCTTCATGGAAGTCTTTAAGTGCTTCCTATATTTCTAGATTTCGATGCACCTTAGGTAGGGACCTGCAAGAGATTTTCTGTACAAAGAAAAATGTAGAAACCTTGGTTCTTAAAGCTTTAGTATTTTCTCCATTAGAGATTTCTCCATCTTGGAGGAATCTTTTAATCGGAAGGATTCAGGATCCTACTTCATAATAGAATTGAGGATCCTTATGTACTCTAGGATGATCCGTTGTCACTTCCGTTACTTCTTGTTCCCTAATTGTTCCCTAATTGCTGGAGAAAGTATGTGAATGATTAGTATCTTCATCTCATCTGGGATCTTCAAAGATGATGCTAGATTTTCTAAGGCATTTTTCCCAACATTCTCCTCTCTTGGTACCTGAATTATACTAAACAATTCGAAGAATTTTGCTAATTCTTTTACAATTTCTAGGTATTTAATCAGTTTTTCACCTTTTACAGTGTATGAACCATTCAAGTGGTTAGTTATCAATAAAGAATCTATGTAAACTTGAAGATACTTGATCCTCTTTTTGTTTAGCTAGTAATAAACACGCAATTAGTGCTTCAATTCTGCTTAACTGTTGGTAGCTTGAAACTCACAGGCTATAGATAAGGATATTATGTCCCCCTGTGGTGATTTTAGTAGTATGCTCAATCATGTTTCTCTAACATTTGATGCACCATCTGTGAAAAATATCCTTGGTCTCTTCAAGTTGTTAGACCTCCAAATCGGCTCATTTTTGCAAGTCACTACCGAAATCATCCACAAAGTCAGCAAGTGCATGTGATTTGATGGTGGTTCTGGGCTCATATTGTATATCATAGGCGCTGAGCTTGACAGCCCACTTAGCCATCCTACCTAACATATTGGGTTTTCTAAGCACATTCTTAATAGGATAATTAGTCTTAACAATAATACATGAGTTTCAAAGTAATCTCTTAATTTAGTTGATGCCATAACTAAAGCAAGTATTATTTTTTCAAGATGAGAATACCTGACCTCGGAATCTAAAAGACTCTTGCTTACATAGTAGAATGGATTTTATTGTCCTTCGTGATCCTTAACTAGAACGGCACTAACTGCATTACCTGAAACAGCTAGATATAAGGATAACAACTCACCATCCATTTGTTTCATCAATATTGGTGCTGTGGATAGATAATCCTTAAGGGCTTTGAGTGCATCTTCATGCTTCTATGTCAACTCGAACTTCTTGTTTTGTCTTAAGATTTCGTAGAAATCTTTGCATTTTTCTGAAAATCTGGAGATGAATCTATTCAGGGCTGCAATTCTTTTCGTCAATCTTTGGACATCTTTTGCATTCACCGGGGACTTTAAGTTAACAACTGCTTCGATCTATTGAGGACTGGCTTATATTCCCCTTTTGGACACCAAAATGGCATTTAGACGGATTGAGCTTCATGTTGTATTGATCAAGAATGTCGAAGGCTACTTCGAGATCCTTAAGGTGATTTTCTTTTTTCTTTGATTTGACCACCATGTCATCTATATAGACTTCCATGGTCTTTCCTTGAGAACATCAGCCTGGATGATGTTCACAGAGCTCCCGCCATCTACAAGAATCCTGCAAACATAATGATTAAAAATAAATAACGTAATAATTAATCCATCATGATGAGGATCCTAGAGGTGCATTCGATCCTCTTCATTGAAAGTTATGACCCTTTTGTTAGTCAAAGTGGTTGTTCTGATGGGTCTTTCTTCATTCTCTAACTTGATTTCTTTGGCTTGTCGTTTTGCTGATGAGAAAGAAGTACCACAAATATTTGAACCTTTAGAGATGAAATTGATTATTTATGCATTCGCTAGTGGTGAAGCAGCGTTTTCTGGGACTTCTTCAGGATCCTGGATCCTTGACTTCTTTTTGCGCATCAATTCTTTGAAATGACCTTTGCTGAGAAGATACCATATTTCTCTTCTAAGGCCGATGCACCTACATATTCATGATAGGTACACCACTTTGATTTGTCTTTGTAGGAGGTTGACTTCTCGGTTTTTCTTGGTCACCTTGCTTTTTCACCTTGATCCCTCATGGCACATATTAGTTCAGTAGTGTCAACGGTGAAACAGTACTCTGATATACGAGGGTATTCTTCTTCTTCTCTTCTTCTTCTTCTTCTTCTTCTTCTTCTTCTTCTTCTTCTTCTTCTTCTTCTTCTTCTTCTAGTACATGGACATTTTGGTTGTTGAATTTTGAATAAGGCTTGGAGTTGTTATATCTGTATGAGGATCGTTGTTTCTTATCGAGCTGCTCATATTTTATTAAAGACCCCAATCTTTCTTTGACTCTCTTGTCATCCTCTAACCAGATGAACCTTAGAGCCCTGTTTCTGACTTCATCTAGGTTCCTTCATGGGGTCATAACAAGATCATCATAAAAGGGGGAATCCTTTTGCAACTCTATCTTGAATGCTTCGACAGCCGTAGCCATATCAAGGTTTGGGATTTCCAAGGCTTCCCTATCAAATTTAGTGACAAAATATCTTAAGGATACATCCGAGATTGGATAATATGATATAAATTACTAGTTAACTTTTCAAACTTTCTACTACAAGAGAACTTATTATTAAAAAGATTAACTAAGTAAGAAAAGGAAGTAATTTAGTAGGAAGGAAGACTTAACAGCCATTTTAGAGCAGATCTTGTTACAGTGGATTCAAAACCCTTGCATAAACATGCTTTTTTTAGTCTTTACTGAATGGGGTTAATCTCCATTCTTTCTCTATATTGGGCTACATGTTTCTCCAGATCAGTTGTGCCATCATAGACCTTCATGTTGGGAGTCTGAAAACGCTTTGGTATCTCAGCATCACAGATGGGTGGAGCAAACCTAGATATCCCGGGACACTGAATATCATATCCTTTAACTTTTGTAACTCCTTAGCCATAGCTTGATTAATTCATGTATTCTGCATAAAGCCAAGGTTAGTGTCTAAGGATACATTATTGTAATTGTTACCTCTTGGTTGACTAAATGATAGTTTCCCAAAAGAATATCCAGGATAAGACGCCTCAGCATTACAGTTGGTCAACTGGAAGCAATAGTCTGCATAGGAATAATGTATCCCTCATGCGCATCCGATGATCTTTGATGTTGTATTCCTAAGGATCCTTGACTCTGCATGAAGGATCCTTGAGGCTGATAGTTAGAGGGTCCTTGTTGTGGAAAGGTAAATGATCCTTGTTGAAAATTGCCTAAGGATCATGGCTGAAGGATGGAGGATCCTTGAGCATGTTGAGACACGGATCCTAGTTGGAAGATGGAGGATCCTTGAGCATGTTAGGCCATGAATCCTGGTTGAAGGATAGAGGATCCTTGAGCATGTTGAGCCACAGATCCTAGTTGAACGATGGAGGATCCTTGAGCATGTTGATCCATGGATCCCAGTTGAAGGATAAATGATTGGTGAGCATGTAGAGCCACGGATCCTTGTTGAAAGATGGAGGATCCTTGAGCATGTTGAGCCATGGATCCCAGTTGAAGGATAGAGGATCCTTGAGCATGTTGAGCCATGGATCCCGGAGTGGTGAAATCCAGCATCCTAGGCTCCAAGGGAGTTTGATCCTTCGCTGGCCCTTTTGCTTTCTTGAGGTCTTCAATCTCATGTAGGATCCTCTGGTTAGTCTTCTTCTGCTACTCCATTTAAGCCTTACCTGTGAACACAAAACATAAACATCATTGTTAGTTGTTACCGCAGGGGTAGCAGCAAAGGATTTTGAGCCATGGAAGACTGGAGTTTGCGTTTTGCTCCTAGTAACGCTGATCCTTGAAACCCTGCGGGTGGAGGAGGCATCGACAAGGAGACCTTTGATGAGAGAAAAACTGATGATGGCATAATGTTTGATGCAGAGGTTTGTTGAGAGGCCATTAGTTATGGTATTGGTTGAAAATGTTGAAAAATGATGAGAATTCTTCTGGATTAAAGCACCACTTGCCCCACGGTGGGCACCAAATTGTCTTGGTCAAAAATCGGATTTAAGGATAATGTAACCAAATCAGTTTTGTGAGGTAGGGTGCTTGAACAACAATGGTGATTATGTGAATAAAATAAACATGAACACAGGATTTGTTACGAGGAAAAGCCCTTGATCAGTAGGTGATCGCCGGCATAAAAACCTAGGGTGATGACAAATCGTCTATCACCACTTTATTAATCAAAAAGTATGGTGTTACAATGGTGGAAGCTTAAGCAGTGATTACAAGAGAACTATGTGCATGTGTTATAGGTGTGTGCGATGTGTGTCTGGTGTATATTTCTTATCTGCATTAAGCTTTAATATATAAACAAAATACAAAGTAACTAAGTCTCCTATTTTTAGCCACTATTCAATCCCACTCCATATAGAGTTGTTGCACACTTTGACCACATTGCTAAATGACTTGAACGTCAAGATAATATCATAGACTTTGTCTTTATATGCTGTACCTTTTATAATATCAATATAATAAAGAGAACCATCATTAGTAACTAATAAGTATTGAGGATCCTTGATCCTAACTGGATCTGGAACACGTTCTAAGGATAACTGACCCAGAACATATGCCAGGATAATGTATCCATGGCGTTGACGTGAGGTCGAAGACTCACTCAAAAATAAACCGATTACAACTAAATAGATAGAGATAAGCGGGTATAGAACACAGGGAGTTTGTGGAAATTGTGTTAATAAGTAGCATTATGGATAAACTAAATTAAGCTAAGTTAATCTAAGTGCAAAATTTAAATTCAATGATTTGGTTGTTTTGATTTTTGATTAACAAAATTAATTAAAACAATAAACGAGTTTTAAACAATATAAGAAAGAATGCTCTATCCCGATTTCAGGTTTCCAAGGTTAATAAAGTTAATGTTTACTTGTGAGGTGAATTACACAATTATAATTTGTGAAAATGCGTTTGGATGTGATAAGCGAGGACTAAGTACTTGGATTAGAAAACACAAGGTTGTCACTCAATAATCAGTTTAGTATTGCTAACCCTAATTCTCTTCTACTAAATCTCGATTGCCTATGGCACCAAGAACGGATAGTTAAGAACACGAATTATACCATACCAACAATTACAAAACAAACACGCAATCACCATAGCACAATAATCAAATTATCACAACACTATCTCACCAATAACATAAACGATTAACAATTATCCAAGTAGAAAAGCTTACAATTCGAGAGAGAACAATAAGAGTACTAGCCACACATCGTTTGATTAATCATCACATCAATTAGGTTAATCAAACGGATCATAAACCCAAACAAATGATTATAATCACCAAAGTTTTGTTTTTCCTCTCAAAAGTTCGTCCCTAGGTTGTTTAGAATGAAAAGATAGATGAAAAGACACCCAAAAATGGAATAAAAGCAAGTATTTTCGGCATTTACAGCTCCGCACCGTGGCCCACGGTTCCCACCGTGGCCCACGGTGGTCTCCACGGTCTCCAGAATGCCACAGTACGGTGTAAACTGTCGTTTTTTATCAGTTGGACCGTGGCCCACGGTGGAGCTCTTTCTCATTTTCTTGTTTTCTTCATATCTTTCTCGTTTCAACTCCGTTTTCGCCCACGTTCTTGTAATTACATCCTCTATCTTCTCCTACCTATAAATATATGAGTAACCATAGTAAACTAATTCCACAAAATAAACCGATTGTATGCATGGTTATTAACGGTCTTATATCACTTAAGGGTTGTCCAATGGACCACCCGTCCCATTCTCACACTTACCCGTTGCTTGCCCTCAAGCAACATCTCAACACAAACTATTTATTATTTTCAACTTGTAGCCACCAATCTTACCACACTTCCGGTTCAGTTATGGTCCCAAGTCATACCCTATTCCCTTATGTTTTATCGGTTGCACTAGTTCACTTGACTTTCCATTTGAACCATAGATTTCTAACCAAACCTAACATGCTTTCGGTTTTTCTATACATAAAACACATTTACACATCAACCTTTTCTTGGTGACCATCCATACATTTCACATTTAGTCAATTCTCCTCGCATACGCTTGTACAATCATCAAATCTCCACCTATGTAAATGCTTTTGACATGAATACAAATCAAGAGGTCTTAAAACGGGTTGTAATGGGGCCAAGTGTAAGGGTATGGAAGGGAATATTGAAAGTAGCTCAAGCGATCCGATCCGACTTATTACAAACAAACTAAGTAAAAAAATAATAAAAAATAAAAATAAACAACTATAAACATCACTAACTTCTCTTTTTCTTTTCTTTTTTTTTTCTTTTTTTTCACATCAATACATCATACTTTGAACATTGCATACATAAACATTGCAATTCTAATACAAACCTTTTTTTTTACTAATATAATACTTGAACATTACATACTAGCATGATAAACATAATGCTTCACATCTCTAACTGATAAATACTAAAACAATTACATAGAAACCTATTAAGTCGGATCGTTTCGCAAAATAACACGGAGGTTGATTAAATAAAAGAATAGGCCCAATAAGGTTTTCTAAAGGAACCAACCCCCCACACCTCACATAACCATCCTCATATGTATAATGTATGAGGCCCCAACCCCCAGTACCCACACTCTCGCTCATCCAGACGAGGCTTAACCTAAGTGTCTCTATCACTTTTGCACTCATGCCACGCTAAGATCTCGAAATGTACTAGTTGTACAAGTTCTATCGGAGAATATCAACTTTTCCACCAACCAATACTTCCTCAATTCTCAAGTGTAAACGAATATCTTATGTAAGTTATTACACCGAAAGCATGCTAACCTTGGTTAGAAAACTACATAATCTCCTTTTAAAAACAACTAGGCACATGTTATTTAAGGAATTGTGACCATGAAAAGGGACCAAAACTTTACCCCGCCATCTTACCATTTTCCGATTCTTTTAAACACATTTTTTTTTTATTTTTTTCTTTAATTTTTTTTAAACAAAGTTTTTCAAAACAAATAGAATTTTCCTCATCCCCACACTTGGGATACATTGTCCCTAATGTATGGTGCAATTTATAATCTAAACTCGAGAAATACCACCCGCAAACCATGAACGGCTAACAACCTAATTGACTCGATAAATAACACCATTTCCAACACAAAAATTTCACACCACCAAGTACACGAAAACAAATAAGACACAGGATAGATAAACACATGCACCTGATCATGTGTTTGTAATGATGTGGTTGTTGTGCTTTAACCGGAATAAACGCATTTCATAGACTCTTTGATATCTCACAGGGAATATTGCAAACATCCCCACACTTGAATTATTGCATCCATGATGATTGAATTGCAGAACCTGTCAAAACACAAACACACCCAAAACAAAAAACCAAACAAAATACACTACTCTACATCCTCAGGCTGCCTCCCGAGAGCGCTAAGTTTAAAGGTCTTCAGCCAGACCGTACCTGATATACGCTATGGTGGTCTCAATGCACACTTACCCAATGTATTTCCAATGAATGCCCGGAAATTTACATGCCATCTCCATAAGTTTGTCAATATAACTGGCATGTTTAGAAAGCACCTGCGATTTTCGCTGATCCACTTCACGAGATATACACCGATGTCTTGTAGCTTCGCCCTTTTCATCTTCTTCCCCGAACCTTCTTCCCCACACTTATTAATTGGAATGATGGATGTGGGGAGAGGTTCGGTATACACATTCATCTCATCAGACTGCTCTGCCTCATCATCTTCACACACCATCTGATCCACCCGTGACTCTTCATCAGATAAAGGATTTGTTGGTGTGGTATTATCCTCCACAACCTTCTCCTCCATGTGAGAATAATCTCTAATATCATCAGGTAATGGTGAGAGATGCTCTTCTATTTCTATCTTCATTTTTAACTTCTGACACTTGGAAACTAGATAGCTGATTTGATCTTCATCGAAAAGGTTGGGTGCTGATAAATACTGCTCGAGTTTGGACAAAATCACTTCCAACATAGCAAGCCTTTTCTCCTCCTTGTTCTGATAAGTATAGACACCTTCGGGCACAGAATATTCCTCGTGATGATACTGTTGGTATCCCCGATACGGTCTTGAGATGTACGCATCCATCATTTTTTTATTCCAATACTTTGAATTTTCCAAATACACCGAGCACACATCATAATCAAAAGTATGATCACGACCGCAACAGAAACATCGTCCATCCATTCTTGTCTCATAATAAGCATCCTCGTCCCGATCCCATCTGTTAGAGTAATAGCCATCCTCCGCCGTTGTATCAGAATCATAGAAATGTGGAGGAGGGGAAGGATTCTCATAGCAAGGCATTAGTGGATCTTCAAATTTTGCTTTTTCCCGTCTAAATCGGGCCTCGTGGCAACCAATACAAGGGTGAAGTGGCTCCCTGCACAAGATGCATGGAATAGAGCAGCAAAATATAGTAAGATCTATCATCTAAGCGGTTGTGGGAGCTGGTGAATCCATGTTGTTGTTTGATGCAATTGAAGAACCAAGAAGCTTGTTAGAGCCTCTAGTATGCATACACCTGTAGGTACCTGCACACTAACACAACCAGCGTAAACTCGAAAATAACAAACAAAAACTACTAAAGCTAACACACGTTGCGCACTACTCCCCAGCAATGGCGCCAAAATTTGACGTGAGGTCGAAGGCTCACTCAAAAATAAACTGATTACAACTAGATAGATAGTGATAAGCGGGTATCGAACACAGGGAGTTTGTGGAAATTGTGTTAATAAGTAGCTTTATGGATAAACTAAATTAAGATAAGTTAATCTAAGTGAAAAATGTAAATTCAATGATTTGGTTGTTTTGATTTTTGAGTAACAAAATTAATTGAAACAATAAACGAGTTTTAAACAATATAAGAAAGAATTCTCTCTCCCGATTTCAGGTTTCCAATGTTAATAAAGTTAATGTTTACTTGTGAGGTGAATTACACAATTATAAATCGTGAAAATGCGTTTGGATGTGATAAGCGAGGACTAAGTACTTGGATTAGAAAACACAAGGTTGTCACTCAATAATCAGTTTAGTATTGCTAACCCTAATTCTCTTCTACTAAATCTCGATTGCCTATGGCACCAAGAACGGATAGTTAAGAACACGAATTATACCATACTAACAATTACAAAACAAACACGCAATCACCATAGCACATTAATCAAATGATCACAATACTATCTCACCAATAACATAAACGATTAACAATTATCCAAGTAGAAAACCTTACAATTCGAGAGAGAACAATAAGAGTACTAGCCACACATCGTTTGATTAATCATCACATCAATTAGGTTAATCGAACGGATTATAAACCCAAACAAATGATTATAATCACCAAAGTCTTGTTCTTCCTATCAAAAATTCGTCCCTAGGTTGTTTAGAATGAAAAGATAGATGAAAAGACACCCAAAAACGGAATAAAAACAAGTATTTTCGGTATTTACAGCTCCGCACCGTGGCCCACGGTTCCCACCATGGCCCACGGTGGTCTCCACGGTCTCCAGAATGCCATGGTACGGTGTAAACTGTCGTTTTTTATCAGTTGGACCGTGGCCCACGGTGGAGCTCTTTCTCATTTTCTTGTTTTCTTCATATCTTTCTCGTTTCAACTCTGTTTTTTCCCACGTTCTCGTAATTACATCCTCTATCTTCTCCTACCTGCAATTATATGAGTAACCACAGTTAACTAATTCCACAAAATAAACCGATGGTATGCATGGTTATTAAAGGTCTTATATCACTTAAGGGTTGTCCAATGGACCACCCGTCAGGCGTCAAATTTCCGTGCCCTAACAAACGTGTCTGAGTCTAACATCATCATCATTATCATCATCATCATCATCATCATCATCGTGCTCAGTAAATCCCACCAATAGCAAAGCTATGGTAAGGTCTGAGGAGGGTAGGATGTAGACAACCTTACATCTACCCTGTAGAAATAGAGAGGCTGCTTCAAGTGAGGCCCCCGGCTCGATAGTAGTTTTGCATCAAGCCTTGGACATAAGGCACCTAACACTCAACCATCGGACGATTAGTGCATGCACCCTTGTCTTTCTCTATCAACACCATCACATGATGCCTGATTAACCTTCCGTTACTTTTAGGTTATTTTCACAAAATTAGTAAAATAACGTCAAAATTTGTGTAATTTCACTCCCCCACCCGAGAGCCCACACATATATACACTATATGCGCACATTGAGTCTAACAACGACGTGTTATTCAACAATCATATCATATGGGCGCACAACAAAGATAATAGCTTGTTATGCAATTCCAACGAGTTGTTCGTGTTTGTCATGCATTTGGAATTCATATTTGTTTTAACTGGAAGACTAAGCGATTCATGATGTGAAGACGACAAAGCTCGAGACGAAGGGCGGTTTGTTGATACATTAGAAGTCATCTCGTTCTTTGTTTAGCAAATTTTGTAATAGTTTAATGTATATGGGTTTTCTGTAATTAAATTATAGTTCATTTGCTATGGGATCATTCGTTAGGTAATGTTACCGAATGAACATTTAGCGTATAAGGGTCTTTCGCTAAGGATGTTTATTGAATGAGTCACCATCTCTATATATACCCTTATATTCTATTTCATAATTAACAATTCCGTATTTTATTAGAATCCTCTCGTTACGCTGCCCAATTTTACTCTCAACACACACACACACACAGTAATACCTAATTGATTATCACACGTTCATATCGCAAGACTAGATCAAGCCATAACGAATGACCATGGATTCTCAGGCAAAACCTCTACTTAATTTGAATCTCCATAATTCATATAGTGGTAGCTTGTCAACACATGCTCTGGTTCGGATTGTCAGCATAGGAATTGGATTTTCGAATGCGTGGCATGAATACCAAGGTGGTTAGAGGCTGGATGGTTTAGAAATGATTGCATGTACCCGCTATTTATAACCAATTATGTACACCCCCGGCGGATTATCGGAGATTGATGACAATCTGTCAGGACCTGACACATGTCGAAATAAGTCATAACAGATAACTCTTTAGCCATATTTGAACCGTTGGCAGTCCGTCACCTATTGACTTAGCGCCTGATGGTCGGGTAAAAACTCTGTATATTATTGTGTTAGTTGTATAGTTTTAATCGGTTATTATTTGAAATGTGATACTTCATACATGTTTTATATGTCGCAGGTCATTGGATGTAACGCTACTTAATTTGGAGTTGTAAGTGATGAGATGAAGTATCGAGATGACCAACATGCAAAAAGGAATCAAACAACTAAAAAGGAATAAACTGTATGTCACTTTTAATCCGCGCTACACGAAGCGCGAGACAAGTCCTCTGTTTTATGCGAAGGACCTAGAAGAAGGAAACTTCAAGCCTCGATCATATTCCAATCATTCCCCTTGGAATTTCACTCAATAATTGAAGACCCAATGATTGTTATGCGCATCTAGTTCCTTCGAGTAATACCCGATTATAAGATTATGTAACCTAGGTTTAGTATTCTATACGTTTGATTTGATTTGATCCTTTATAATTAAATAAGCATTGTGGATTAAGTTATTATTGTTGTTTGGATTCATATTTGTTAAGATTTCCTTTCATCGGTAGCATTGTGAAATGAGAATTGCTATTAAGACTGATTCAGGTTAGAATTGTTAACTCTTTCTTGTTTATGAAGTGTAAAATTATCTTTGATTCATGTTGTGAAGGTTTCCTTGCACCAGTTAAGAGTGTGCACGGTTTGGTTCGGTTAATTTTGGTTAATAACCATTTTCAAACTTGGGATAAAATTTTGCTTGAAAATACATGAAATGAATGTTTAAATACATGAAATGAATGCATAACCACAAATAAAGGTATAAATATATGAATTTGAGATGTTAGTATATGAAACGGAGATATAAATACATGAAAATGATAGTATTAAACTATTAATACATATAATACATTAAATAGAGGGTGGAAAGACTTGAAAATATTAAAAAGTGAAGAGTTCGGTTCGGTTCGGTTAATTCGGTTTTCGGTTTCGTCGGTTTTTTCGGTTCGGTTTCGGTTAACGATTCGGTTATTACTCACCCCTAGCACCAGTTACATGTGATCGACAATTATTGACACCTATGATTAATTGGTAAATCTACTTTGTGATGTGTGTTTAACTGAAATCAAGTCATTTATGTAGACTAACCTAGTTTTGCATGTTTTTGAATGTGGGTATGGTTTTTTTTCCATTAATTGTTTACAACTTATGAAGTGATCGTTTATTTCAACCTATAATTAATACTAGCGTGATCAGCACTCAACTATTACTTCATAATAAATAACAAACTTCATAAATGGTTAAAATCGGTTACACTAGTCATTGGCCATAGACTATTAGTGGTTCGACACTATACTTACCATAACTAGCTTAAGTTGAATAGGACCACTGATTTAATATTATATTTGACCGGCCTTTCGACATCGATCACAATTTGGCGCCGTTTCTGGGGTGTTTGCGTGTTTAGTTTTTTTCTTTTTTGAGTTATTTGATTTTTATAATCTATTTTAATTTTTTTTCCTTTTTTCGCGAGGTGTGTTTATTGTGTAGGTGACAGGTGCTAGCACACTCGTTTTTCAGGAAGACAATCACCATATGTGCTTGAGCTATAAATTGAAATATTAGAAAGACAAAATCGTGCTTAACAAAGACAATTGGAAACCAAAACCCATTACCAGATGATAATCAGTTCAACCTAAACAAAATTTACTTAATCCAACATAACCAACCCGAAAATAACCCAAGCACCAACCATGCTAATAAGGAAAACCCTAGACCACCAAATCCACTCAAACCTATTCACACCAACCAGAACTTGAAGTACTCAGTAAACCGATCAATAAATAGAAATAATTGCCAACCCACGCCATCAGTCCCACACAACACCCCTCGTAACCAAAGATTAGTGAATCAAGATGCAAATTATGTCGGTATTAACTGAACACACACAGACGAAGATGGAGAAGGAAATTGGGATGATCAGAAGGCGAGCAAATTGGTAACAATTGGAATATTCATGACAACATTGGGTTTAATGAAGAACATGGATTTAAGGATTGTTGGGAAATACCTGAGCCACCATTTAATAATCAGCAGGGTGCTGGGAATGAAAACAAGAGTGTGGTTGGTAACCAAAATGGCATTGGGAGATATAGGGGCAATTAGGGTAATTTGAGACAAGATGAAGAACCGCCAAGTGGGGGCAAGTTAATAGAATTGGTCAAAGAAAAAAGGAACATCATGGTTCCATCTAAGGTGTAAACAGTTGGTTCAAACCGACTATATCTAATGCTACTTCGCTAATAGTATTCCTAGTTTGTGTATCAGGACAACAGACATTCAATTCTCGTTTTTTGTCTTAAGTTAATTGTTTGCCTACATTTCATGGTATCGCATCTAACAAGCCATATTCTCATTTGTTAAATTTTGAGACAATCTACGGATTGATTGGTGGTGGGACTTTTGATTGAGACAAGGTTAGGTTAGGTTTATTTCAGTTCTCCTTGAAGGACAAAGCCAAACAGTGGTTTAATTCACTACCAATTAACATTATCAGAAATTGGGAAGAAATGCATCAGACATTTTTAAATGAATATTATTCACAAGCCAATACAGATGAAACCAGAATAGAAATTTTCCACTTTCAAAAAAAATTGGGTAAATTATTCTATGATTCATTCATCTCACACTTTAAAGAACTTATCCGAACATGCCCACATCATCAGATTGAATTATGGGAATAAATTAAGTTCTTTGCTGATGGATTGACATATGAAGACAGAAAGCACCTGATAGCCTCGAGCAACAATAAATTATTAAACTAACCAGCTGAGGTATACAAATGGGATTTCTTGGATTGGACGTGTCAAGATTTAAAGGCCAAAGCATTTGCTAAAAGAAGAAGAAGAAACTCCACAACCAAATCAGTAAAATCAACAATAAGTGAAGATGACTGTACAGCAGCTTTAGAGCATGAATTGTTACTGTTGAAGAAAGGAAATGCCAAGAAAGAGGTTGGTAAAGTTCCAAGTTTGTGAAGATTGTGGGAACTAAGACATAATGTAGAAATTTGTCCCAATTATGAAGATGAAGATGAGCCTTAAGAAGTTGATTATGCATATGAAGATACCAGAGGTCAAGGTTTTAATTCAAACACGTACCACTCGGGCTTGAGGAACCACTAAACTTCATATACGAGAATGCTGCTACTCAGTCGAACCCAAATTTTCAAGGCTTGAGTCAGAACCAACATCAAAGTAATTATCGTCAAAGTGGTTATCAGCAAAATTTGTATAATCAAAACGAAAATCGGGGGTATAACAGAGATAATTAGTGGGGTAATAGTTCTTCAGGTGGGCATAATCAGGACCAACAAAAGGGTCCTCGGGTACTGAGAATCTATGCATACAAAGTTGGATGTGTTGCTGAAGATTGTGACAGACATACGGAAACAAAAAGAGCTGAGAGACAATTTATCGGCAGCAGTTGAGAAACAAGTGGGGCAGCTAGCAACAAATTTGGCATCATTAAAAGAACCGGGTCAACTACCAAGTGATGCAACAACAACCCGCAACATTTCAGCTCAAGCTCGAAGAATATGTCAATCAGGTAGCTCGAAGAATAATAAAGTTGGACCGCCACCACTTGCTAAAGGGGTGGTGAAGTAGGGATGAACATTTTGTCCCAAATACCCGTACTCGTACTCATAAAATACCCGTACACGTATTCATATCCGTACCTGTACCAATTTAGCCTATTCAGTATGTGTATTAGTACTCGTTTTTGTTGAATTTTGGTACATGTATAATCGGGTACATGTACGGGTATGTTTGATATTTTGTACATATTTGGAACATGTAAGGGTTTAATTGAGATTTTTATATTTAATATATAAAATGAATTCTCCAACCATTTTATCATTTGAACAAGTACCAAATGTTTCTTCAATATTAAATAATATAACATCCAAACTCAAACAAAAATATAAATTACTTAAAGTCGGCGACCAGATTAGGGGTTTTCAATACTATCATTAAATCGGCGACCAATTTGGTACTTTTACTATTTGGTACCCATCACATACCTATACAAGTACTGGTAGCCAGACTAATTCAGGTTGTTTGCTACTCGTATTGCTACCGATTTCAAGATCGTCGAAGATTTGGAAATAAAGAGGCAAAGGGTACAAAAACAGGTGTCGCACCGAAATACACGTACTATACCGAAAAATTTGGTACAAGTATTGGTACATGTTTTTATTGATTTTCAGTACGAGTACAACTAGGTACATGTACGGGTACGAATACGGGTACTGTACCAAGCTCATCCCTATGGTTGAGGATGTTGATGAAATTGTCGACCGTGATGACAAACTAGAACCAGTAAACTTGATTGGACTAGAGAAAAGTAGAAGTAAAACTGAAACTAAAGAACCAGTTATGAAGGATAACACCACCAACCCTAAGGGTAAGCGGAAGGAAGTTAAAACCGTCCTTTATCCCAAAGCTTTGGTGGAGCCACCCAAGACGAAGATGGTGAATAATGTTAATGCAATATTATATGTTTGTATTTTACTTTGTACTTGTATGATCTTAGAATGAACAAATAGGTACCATTAGCGTATGAGGTTTATTCACCTATTTTGGATGACATTCGCCTATGGTGTTGGAGAATGGACAACATTCGTTTAAAATCAAACTCATACACTAGAGATGTCAACGAATGAGCTTATGTAATTCTAATAAGCTAATAAATAGTTATCAATTTGATTTACATGTTTAAGCCTCATTACTTTGTCAAATTCTCTCTGTACACACACACTTCACACAATTAAACCTAACTGATTAATACATCGATATACCGAATAACTAGAATAGATCCCGATATGGATTCTCATGTGGCATTAGAGCTTTCTATATTGGCACGTTGAAAAAAAAAATCCCCTCGTCAGAGTGACGCTACCGAGAAGGTTTTTTGTTTCCTCCTACCTATCTCTTTAAATACATATTTACCCAACCCAAAATTTTAATTGCATATTTCCCTCATTAATCATAAAAATAAGAAATTTACCCATTTTAATTTATTTTTTAATTAAAAATAATTTATGCAATGACTATTTTACCCTTAATTTTGCGTGCTTTCAACCAAAAACCAAAACCCCCTACCTAACAACCCCCCCCCCCCCCCCCCCCCCCCCCCGTGGTAAGAAAACCATATACCTCGAAAAATCTAACTATAAAAGCTAAAGTAAAGCCAAAAACTAAACCCGATGGCTAGATTGAGAAGGTTTTGTTTTTGTTTTGTAGCGAGGGATGATAGATAAACATTTTGTTTTTTATAATTTTGTGTTTTATTGGTTTATGATTATTATTTAGTTTTCTGTTGAGAGTAATTTAAGTTATGAATACTTTAAGTTATGAATGAATACGGAGCGGGAGGAGAAACATGTAATTTAATTTTTAGTTGCTTCGCATTTAAAAGACCAGTGAGAAGATATATGTGAAGGATTTTATCTTTGTTGGGGAAAATAATAAATAAATAAATAAATAAATAATCGAGTAAGTTGAAATCTTGGATTCGTTGGTTTGGGTTTGTTATCTGTTTACTAGTGCCATGGAAGTAGTCTCGACCGCTAGGCTTCCCTGCTCGTTTGCACCCTTTCATTCCTCCACTCGAATTTCTCCTTCTTTATCCCCAGGTAGTTTGCATAATTTAATTCTAGGCCACGGAAGGAAAATTCAGATTAATTTTGAAGTAGAACCATGGTATTAATTAAATTGGCTTGGCTGGTTTTATTAAAAAAAAACAGGAGGAGGTTTCAGACACTCAGTCCTACCAAGTTTAATATCCAAACACAGGAGGAGTTGGAGGAGGAAGAGGACTTCACACTCACTCAACAATGCTAATGCTAATGCTGCTGCATCAGGTGTGTGCTTCTTCATATTATTATTATTATTAATATTTATACGCCTAACACTAGCCTAATTATTTTTCAGCCTCGGTACAACCTCTCACAGAAGATGATCCAGTGGAGGTTCCTACTAGCGGGAATTCCATTCGAAGGCGGTTTCTTGAGTTTTATGCTGCAAGAGGTCACAAGATTCTTCCAAGTTCTTCTCTTGTGCCTGATGATCCTACTGTTCTACTCACCATTGCCGGCATGCTTCAGTTCAAGCCTATTTTTCTTGGAAAGGTACCGTACCTAGCTAGCTATTCAGTTTCTTTTCTTTCTAACAACTTGCTTTCTTTATTCAAGCAGGCGGCGAGGCAAGTACCGTGTGCTACTACTTCGCAAAGGTGTATACGTACCAATGATATTGAGAATGTGGGTAGAACATCTCGACACCATACGTTTTTTGAGATGCTCGGGAATTTTAGCTTTGGTGATTACTTCAAGAAAGATGCGATTAAGTGGGCTTGGGAACTTTCAACCATAGAGTATGACAGTTTCTCAATACATAAAAAAATATTCAAAATTTGAAATTAAACCATCTGATAATATGCATCCTAAGACTGTTTCAGTTACAAGTATCTTGCTTTTGTTTCAGATTTGGATTGCCTGCAGAGAACTTATGGATAGTGTCTATGAAAAGGATGAAGAAACATATGCAATATGGCATAATGAGGTGAATGAAACATCAGTTTTTATTGAATATAATGTTTGACCACCCCACTTTTGTATAAATGTTTTGAATAGAATGAATATTTTGAACCATAATCATTCGCACCCATTGGCCAGTTTGAATTATTTGATCTTTAGAAACTCAAACAAGGTTAGCTTTAAAGAACTTGTGTCTTACAATTCATATGTTGTTTAATGCATAAAAACCTCTCATTTTATTCAAATTATTATAGTATTGGTAAAATTATTACTTTTTGACTACTTATTCTATATCAAATAATTAACCCTTTTGACCTATGTTACAGCTAGAATAAGTATTAAGCGTCTACTAGTAAAATAAATGGGCTGAATTGTAATAGATGTAAACGACTGAGTTTTTTAAACACAGTTATTATTATTATTATTATTTTATTATCTTTTTTACAGTTTAGCTAACAACACGAAGTTGGCTTAAAGAAGATTAAAGAGGAAGAAAACGTTAATTATATGTTACTGTTGTGTGTTTGCTACAGATAGGTGTTCCTGCAGACCGTGTAAAGAAGATGGGTGAAGAAGACAACTTTTGGACAAGCGGTGTGACGGGCCCATGTGGGCCCTGCTCAGAAATCTACTATGATTTCCATCCGGATAGGGGACACTCAGATGTTGTAAGTTCTAGTCTTGGTTGCAGGTGGTGTTGACCTTTTCATCATGATGTTGACTTTTAATGTTCATACCTAGGATTTGAATGATGATACGAGGTTTATAGAGTTCTACAATCTTGTCTTCATGCAATTCAACAAAAGAGATGACGGTTCTTTAGAACCCCTCAAACAGAAGAATATAGATACAGGTATGGGCTTAGAACGCATGGCCCGCATCTTGCAAAAGGTATTCGAAAAACTCCCTTTCATGCTGTCAAATTAGCACGTTGGAACATTAACAGTTTTGTTTTTTAACAGGTTCCCAACAACTATGAAACTGATTTGATTTTCCCGATTATCGAGAAAGTGTCGGAATTGGCAGATGTCTCGTATGCCCTTGCAGACGATTCTACAAAAACCAAACTTAAAGTACGTACTCTACTGCGTTGTTTCTCCTCCTATGATGAAACATTTGATGAGTTTGGTAACTTGATTAATTAGGTTATCGGTGATCACATGAGGGCGATTGTTTACCTAATATCAGACAGTGTTTTCCCATCAAACATCGGTAGGGGTTATGTGGTCAGACGCCTTATTAGGCGGGCAGTACGTATGGGAAGATTACTCGATATACGTGGAGATGAAGTTGGCAACCTCGAAGGGACGTTTTTGCCAATTGTTGCTGAAAAGGTTATAGATTTGAGTAATGAAATCGACCCCGAATTAAAATCAAGAAAATATCGTATTCTAGAAGAGTTAAAACGAGAAGAGTTACGTTTTGTGGTAACATTAGAAAAAGGCGAGAAGCTTCTAGAAGAAATGTTGGATGATGCTTTAGAAAAAGCAAATATAAACAACATCGGTCCGTGTTTGTCGGGAAAAGACGCGTTTCTTTTGTACGACACTTATGGTTTTCCAGTTGAAATAACCATGGAAGTGGCTGATGAACGTGGGGTTACTATAGACATGAGCGGTTTTGACATAGAAATGGAAAATCAAAGGCGGCAATCACAAGCCGCACATAACACGGTCAAACTCACAGTTGAAAACGGGTCAGAGTTGACCAAGAATATTCCTGACACTGAGTTTATCGGTTACGATACCCTTTATTCTAAAGCGGTGATTAAGGGTCTTTTGTTGAGTGGGAAATCGGTTGTGGAGGTTTCGCAAGGAAATGAAGTTGAAGTTTTATTGGATCGTACACCCTTTTATGCTGAGTCCGGTGGTCAAATTGGAGACCGTGGAGTACTAAAGGTCAACGGTAGCGTTATAGAGATAGGTGATGTGCAAAAGTCGTTAGGAAACATATTTGTACATAAAGGCGTGATTAAAGAAGGAAGCGTTGCAGTTGGTAAAGAAGTTGAAGCTGCAGTCGATGCAAAACTAAGGCAGCGGGCAAAGGTAACTATTATAATCAGAGTAAATTACACGGAATATGTATGTCCCAGTGGTTTAGGTCAAAATTTGGATTTTGTCCCTAATGTTTTAAAATTGCATGTTTTTTCTCTTTCATAAATTATTATTGCTATTACTACTACAGTACTACTACTCCTGCTGCGAGTTAAAACAAAACATAATAGTGGTAGTAATATTAATAACAATAATAATGTGTGAGAAAATAAATAAAATAACGAAAATGAACGAACACATTACGGACGTGTTATAAATAATAATAGTAATAGTAGTAATAATTATAAAATTAGTAATAAAAATAATAATAGCAATAATAAGAAGTATAAGGGGTTGAATTGAAAATTTAAAAGATTGAAATATTAACGGCTTAGATATGTAACTTTTGAAAAGGGCATAATAGCCATTTTACCTGACCCAAGGACCGTTTCATAGAGTAAACGGTAAGGTAACTTTTAAACATTAGGGACGCAATCCAAAATTTGGCCTAAAAACCACAGGACCATCCGTGTAGTACTCTATCATGAGTAATTATAATTATTTAAGTTGTTTAAAAACAAATATGTTTTTAGGTTCATCATACGGCTACTCATTTGTTACAAGCGGCGCTGAAGAAAGTTATAGGACAAGAGACATCACAGGCTGGTTCAATGGTGGCATTTGAACGACTAAGATTTGATTTCAACTTCCATCGACAGCTTCTTGATCATGAGTTAACAAGAATTGAAGATTTAATCAATGAATGGATTGGAGATGCAACTCCTCTCCAAACTGAAGTAATGCCTATTGCTGATGCTAAAAGTGCTGGGGCAATAGCAATGTTTGGAGAAAAATATGGCGAAGAGGTATGTTTTAGAAAAATATCTTAAATTTTTAGAGTAAATTACAAGTTACGTTCCTCTATTTGATTCTGTCCTTAACTTCAATAAGTACACTAAACGACTTGAAGTTCATATATTGTCGCACTTTTGTCCTTTTCACTAACCGGTGTTAACTTTAATGCAAAGTGTGATAACATATTATAAACTGTAGGGATATTCGATGTACTTGTTGATGTTAACAAAAAAAATCCGCAATTGACCGTAAACATAAAAAAACGTAACTTCTAATATACTCATTTTGACATAATGGAATAATTCTTTTCTTCTTCAAAACGTGTATAATAATAATATCATACGTACCACACCTAGAATCCTAATATCGAGTATGCCCCTTTTTCAGAATTTATACCCCTTAAAACTGTTGGCCAGATGGAACAAACAATCGAATCAGACAAACGAACACTAGATATTGGGGTGACAACCATCGACTCTTTCATATAATCAAACGAACTTAACGAACGAACTTAACAAACTTACATAGAGAAGAGACTCCTTGACACACAAAAAGCAATAACCTAGACCCCTATTTATAGATCTACGTAACTTGCTCTCCAAGACAATTATTAAACTTCTCTCTGTTAGTAGTATGTTTGTGTATTGGGTTACAGCCCATCATATGGTTAGCTAGAAAGCCCATGGGCCCAGTTTTTGACACAGTTAGGGTTTCCCACTTGTATATATAGATGACACAATTAGGGTTTCTCACTTGTATATTTTATTAATTTAATAAACATCATTCCTTTTACATGGTATTAGAGCTACGACTCTCGTTCCAAACCCTAGCCGCCATCTGATCTGAAACTTAACCCCTAGATCTGAAATAAACCCCTATTCGCTTTACTTTCTACTCAGGTCACGAAATCTTTTTTCAAGACACCTTTCACTGTCATCGCCTCTGCCATCATCATCAGCACCCTCCGATTTACCACCCCTAAAAAGCCGCCGCCAAACCACCGCCGCACGCGCCACCTGTACTCTGCCGCTACCGTTGCCGCCCAAGTGCCGCCGCGTAACAGCACATGACCTCACCTCCGGCCACCGGGTTTTTTCCAGGTTACTTAAAATTCTTCTACGAACCTTCATGTCGTGTTAGTTTTTCCAACCGGCAACCTTCTGTTTTTTGTTTTGGTTCGGGTGCTTGTATTCGTTCGATAAGTAACTATTAGATCCAATGGGAGACAAAAAGACTTTTGAAAATCAGATTGCTCCAGGTATTATTAATTATTCAGTTGTTTTTCGCATTCCGGTCAAACTTGATTCTAGTAATTGGGGGTTGTGGAGCCTCTTTGTTCAGAAAGGTCTTACAAGTGTAGACAAAGAAGACCGTCTCACTAAACAACCTCGTGATCCGATTTCTTGTGAATGGCTAATTGGTGATAGTGGAATGTAGATGGCACTGAGGAATGCCATGGAGCCACATATACTCACTATTGCCCAAAGTTTCCCCACCGTAAAAGATATGTGGGAACACCTTCCTCATCATTCTCTGCTAAGGAATTTTTCACCCATGCATACTCTGTGGTGGTCCAGGTGGCCTACAGCAGGGTTGAACAAGGAGATTATTCTTTCACTGATTACTTTACCCGTTTTTCAACGATCCGAGATGAACTTCGCTCTATGTTTCCACCCATTATTGATATAAAAGTTTAGGAGGAGCGATACAGTAAAATGGATGTCATGACATTCATTGCCGGTATATCACCTAAGTACTCAAGTGCTCGACCTCTATTGTTGAGCAACCCTGCTGCCACTTCTTATGTTGCATCAACGTACCATTTACTACGTGAGATGTATCGTCCTAATGAAACTCCCACACTCGTAAAAGTATTTGCCGAGGCTCCCATCAAACTCACAAAAAGGGAGTCGGAAGAGGCAGTGGTATTGTCTGTCACTATTGTAAGGAACCTGGTCACACGAAATGGGATTACCCGAACCGTCCTCCTAGAAGTCGGCCACCTCCTAGACCCAAAGCTCGCATGGCCACTACTGGTGAGACTCCCGATCCAAGTGCTACCCCAGCCTACACGTTTAGCGAAGAAGATTATTGTCGACTCTAGCATCTTCTAGCTTCTCAGACAACCCCCCTCCTCCACGCGCTAATGCTGCCGATTCAAGTACGTTTCCTAGTCTCTCCTCATCTTGGTTATCGATTCTGGAGCTACTCATCACATGACTGGGAACTTGGGTATTCTTTCCAACCTTCATAAAGTTTCCCACCAACCAGTTCTACTTGCTGATGGTTCCTCATGCCCTGTTTTTGGCATTGGATCCATCAATAATTCAACAAACCTAAACCTTTCATCTGTTTTATTTGTCCCTAAATTTCCCGATAGCCTTTGCTCGGTAAGCCAACTTACAAATCAAAATAATTGTTCAGCCAAATTTTATCCTACTCACTATATCTTTTAGGAACTAGGGACGAACCGTCTGATTGGCACAGGTTTTGAATCAGGAGGTCTTTACCGCTTATCCTTTCCGTCACATTCTACAGCGAATATATGTGTTTCAAGAGAAGAGTCAAGGAGGAGCACTGTCGATTGGGTCACTCCTCTATAGCGGTTTTGAAGCAAATGAGACCGAATTTACCCTTTTCATCTTTTAACTTTCATTGAGTCGTGTCTAACTTGGTAAACATACCATACGTCCCTATCCTCCTAGAGTGTCTAATCGAGTCAGTTTTCCTTTTGAACTCTTGCATTCTGATGTATGGGGCCCTTGCCCTACGAAGTCTACTTTGGGTTTTGAATATTTTATTACCTTTAATGATGATTATTCTCGTGCTACTTGGGTTTACTTATTAAAATCTCGTAGTGAGGTGTTTTCCACCTTTTGTGAATTTAATGCTTATGTCCGTAATCAGTTTAACACATCAATTAAGACCTTACGATCCGATAATGCAAAAGAGTATTTTTCCACCGACTTCACTTCGTATTTAAAATCCCACGACATTATTCATGTATCTTCGAATGCATATACATCCCAACAAAATGGTTTCTGAACGCAAACGCAAAAATCGTCACCTATTGGATGTTGCTCGCACACTCATGTTCCAGTCTCATGTTCCACAGATTTTGGGAGACATCGTTCTTACTGCCACTTATCTGATTAACCGCATGCTGACACCTGTCCTTCTATCCTGTTTCCTAATGGCACTCCCTTTTCACTTGCATCTAAAGTTTTTGGTTGTGTGGCCTATGTACATGACCATCGTCCGAAAATCACTAAACTTGATCCTAGAGCTATTCGTTGTGTCTTTCTTGGTTATTCTCGAGTTCGAAAAGGGTATCGGTGCTATAGCCCTTCCCTTCATCGATACTACCAGTGCCGATGTCACTTTTCATGAGTCATGTCCTTACTTTCTTGTGCATCCCACTACCTTTATATAGCCACATCTACTCTTATTCCCACTCTTCCTATGCTGGTGTACCATCTGATCCTCCGGTCTCGACTGCTTCTGATTCTCCTACCATGGACCCACCGACAAAATCTCCACCTTTACTTTTCACATATAGTCGTCGAAGCAAAATCAAACATTGGAGTCTCCTGATTCTCAACCGGGCCATGATGTCGGTACATCCTCAGCTCCACTACCTTCTGACCCAACCGTCTCTTTGCCTACTCCATCCTCCCCAACCACTCCCAAACCAAATACCACCACCACTACACAACATGACCTTATGTATGACCCTCCTAGTGCTCCCTTTCTCGATATACCTATCGTCTTTCACAAAGAACCACGACACTGCACCCGTTACCTATTCAGGATTATGTTGGCTACTCTCACCTATCTCTTGAAGCTCATGCCTACTCCACTACCCTTGATTCCTACCCGATTCCCAAGAATGTGACAACAGCTCTCGCTCACCCAGGATGGCGACAGACTATGGAAGAAGAACTCAGGCCCTAAGATCTAATCATACATGGGATCTTGAGATGCTTCACGTGGGGAAGCGTATTATTGGTTGTTGTTGGGTGTTCACAGTTAAGCTACACCCGGATGGTTCTTTACATCTCTTAAAAAGCTCGGTTGGTCGCTAAGGGGTATTCTCAGGCATATGGCATTGACAATGATGAAACTTTCTCCTCGGTTGCTATGCCATCTGTCCGTATCTTCATTGCCCTTGCTGCCATTAATCATTGGCCGCTCCATCAGCTTGATATCAAGAACGCCTCCGTTAATGGTGTTCTTGAGTAGGAGGTTTAGGTTTACATAGAGCAGACACCTGGTTTTATCGTCGAGGAGGAGGCCTCGAAGGTTTGCATGCTACGTTGTTCTCTGTATGGTCTTAAACAGTCTCCCAGGGCATGGTATGGTTTGGTCGATTTTCTAGTGTTATGGGACAATTTGGGATGACTCATAGTGATATAATCACTCTGTCTTCTTTAGACACCAAAAAGGCCAACGAATTATTGTAGTTGTTTATGTGGACGATATCATAATCACAGGTGATGTTGAAGTTGGGATTACCGAACTCAAAATAGTTTCTTCAGTCTCAGTTTTAGGTTAGCAACTTAGGTCGACTAAGGTACTTTCTGGGCATAGAGGGATCTCAATCTCCACAAGGAATACTTCTCTCTCAACGGAAGTATGTCCTTGATATGTTTACCGAATGTGGCTTACTAGGCTGCAAGCTAGTTGATACTCCGATGCTTCTTACAAAGAAGCTCCTCCCGGAGGAAGGGGATCAGTGAAGGATCCAGAGCGATACAGACGATTGGTTGGTAAACTAAATTATTTGACTGTCACACGACTGGATATTTCCTTTACTGTCAATCTTCTGAGCCAATTTATGGCGGCACCATACACCGGTCACTGGGACGATGCCCTTCGTGTCTTAAGATATCTTAAGACCACACCAGGTTTGGGTATATTATATTCCTGATCAGGGTCATTGCCGTGTGGGTGCCTTCACAGAAGAAAGAGATGGTCGGATATCAGGGTTTCAGACGCAGATTGGGCAGGTTGTCCGATCTCTCGACGATCTACCACCGGATATTATGTGTTCATTAGAGGAAATCTTGTATAATGGAAAAGTAAGAAGCAACACACGATATACCGGTCGAGTGCCGAATCGAAGTATAAAGCCATGGCAAATGTAACATCATAGATGACATGGGTACGTCGTCTTCTCATAGATCTCAAGGTTGTTTCTAACGACTTGATGCGGTTATACTCATCATCATCGTACTCACTATATCCCACCAATAGCAAAAGCTATGGTAGGGTCTGAGGAGGGTAAGATGTAGACAACCTTACCTTTACCCTTTAGGAATAGAGAGGCTGCTTCCGGTGAGACCCCGACTCGATAGTAGTTTTGTATCAAGCCTTGGACATAAGGAACATGACACTCAACCATCGGGACAACGCCGATTGGTGCATGTACCCTTGTCTTTCGGCTATCAACGCCACCACATGATGCTTGATTAACCTTCTTGAAGAGGTTATACTGTGATAGGCAATCAACTATTCACATAGCCAAAAATCAAGTATTTCATGAGAGGACAAAATATATTGAGGTTGACTGCCACCTTATCAGAGATCGAGTAGTAGGCACACAAACAGATCAGTCATCCATTCAACCAGTTCATGTGAAGACAAACTTTCAGCTAGCAGACATTCTCACTAAACCTCTCCGAAAAACTCAGATTTGTAACAAGTTAGGCATGTTTAAGATCTTTGCTCCAACTTAAGGAGTAGTGTTAGTAGTATATTTGTGTATTGGGTTATAGCCCGTCATATAGTTAGCTAGAAAGCCCATGGGCCCAGTTTTGGATACAATTAGGGTTTCCCACTTGTATATATAGATTTACTCTCTTTGTATATTTTATTAATTCAATACACATAATCCCTTTTACACTCTCCAACAGAAAAACTTTACTAAACCTATTACAATTCAATTAATTAAAATAACATAACAAAATAAACCATTAACTTAATTAATAATTCAAGATTAACCTTCATTCACCCCCCCCCCCCCTAATCTTGAATTGCTCTTCTTCTTGCTTTTGTATCGCCAAGGTCTTGAATTCCCAATAGCACTCTTGACTCTTCAGTTTTAATCGTTGATTCGTCTTGAATTCATTGTTAAAACCATCTACATTGATCTCATATACAACTTCATGCTCCACGTTCTTTTTTTAAACTTTTCTTTTCTTTCTTTGCTCAAAACCTGCTGATGGGTTATTCATTCTTTCTTTAACAGACCTTGCTAGGCATTTCATTTGAAAATTATTTTGAACCTTTCATTTGATTCTGACTTTTCATCAACAAATGCTCAATTGTTGACTTTTACACACAGTTCTAAATCTGCAGACTTGTTAGCTGCATTATTCCTTTCATTTGGTAGGTATCATATCCTTTCTCTCATCATCATGATCAGTAGTAGATTTCTTGCTTTGCTTTTGCTCACTTATCTTAACAGTGTTCACATCTTCAAGGTTGTTTTGAGTTAGAAAAACTTAGCTGAAGATTCACCATCTTCTCTTCTTTTTCTGAAGAATTTCTCTCTTTTTCTTCATCCAGTCTTTCTTTTTCTTCACTCTTTAAAAGAGTTTGCAAAGCTTCTTCTTTCTATGCAGCTTCATGAGCTTCCTTCTTACGTGCTTGTTCTTCTTGAACAATCACATCAAATTTTTCTTTCTCAGTGGCTTCTTGAGCTGCTTTTTCATCTTCTTCCTTTTATACATAATCAATTCCAAGAAATCAAATCTTCAAAGCACGTCATACTTCCTTAGCATTCATAACTTGTACCCCAATGCTGGCATATGTACCCCAATGTTGTGTACATCTTCTTTTCATTTACAACTACGTCAAGTAGCTAAGCCAACTGTAGGTTCAATAACATCCTTGGTTTTAAATTGCGCGCATAATGCGTGATTCGTCTGTTGTTGCACTAGTGAGAGCGCAACGCGACGGTTATTGCATTGGGATTACAAGATGCGGTGAATTTGCGCTAATTTCCGCAATATGCGCTGACTTGCAATTTTGGATTTTCTATAATTTTGAAATTTTGTCAAACCTTTTGATAAGAAATAGGGCTTCAGTTGAATAGAAATAGCGTAACACATAAAATCATCAATTGAGTCGATGGCAAGCGGTGGTTCTTCGATTCGGTTCTTCAAATCTTCAATTGAATAGATAGCGACTCTTAAATTAAGTGGTTTCTTTTTAGTTTTGGTTCTTTCAGATTCAGTTGAATCATGTTGACTAACGTGGTCTTTAATTTTGGTTATTAAACTCTTCAATATTATTTACTCATAACTGTTCCTTATTATTTCTCCTATTTTCTTGCAATCACCCTTCTATTTTATTTTTTTCTTTTCGCATTCATTTATCTAAACTTTATATTTTTTAAGTTTTTAAGAGTTAACATACTAAATAATATGTATAGTTAATTTTTTTTAACCATCTAATGAAGAAATATGTTAAAGTAATATGTGTAATTATAATTTCTAGTAATATGTTAAAGAACGCAACACACACGTGATGCGTTCGCATCACGCAACAGATTTTGAGACCAATCGCATCAGAGCGCATTACACAATTTAAAACCAAGATAACATCCCAAGAGCCATAATCCTTTTAGAAATACCTCAATCTTGGTCGACCATGCTTTGTAGTTTGATTTCGTCAATACTGGAAGTTCCCTAATCACCATAGTTTATTTCCTATCTTTACTTTCTTTTCTAGTTTGCTCTTTCAATTGGAATTAATTCCCGGTCCCGAAACCAATCTCCAACAAATATCTAAACACAAACTCTTCTATTTCTTCACGAACGAAAACCAGATTTGATTTTCTTGTTTAAAAGTTTACCAAAAAATAAAACCTACTTCTTTGGTTTTTTTTCTTGGTCATTGCAAACTCCAAAGTCCTAAGGTGATTGCAATATAAAATCCCACAATAAAGTGTTTTGATGTTGGCAGCTTGTGATTTGTTAAAGACCCACAAATAATTTGATTGCAAAATCCAAAATCGAAAAACAAATTCCTTCGTTCAAAACTTTGTACCGAAAATCAAAAAAGAAAAAAATATTACTGTCGATCTCTATGCCGCTAACCACCGCACACCGCCAATTACGACCAGGTCTAGACTAGTTTGAACGGCATGAACAGATGGAAAGAGCTTAACCGCTATGATAGCAATTGAAACTTGATTAGGATGTGTGAGTTTAGACTGTAAGAGCATTTACATCATATCCCTCATTTTTTTGTGAGTGGAGTTTTTATAAGGTAGGGAGTTGTTTAGGGTGTTGTGAGTGTAGGAGAGAAAATGTAATGATTTGTCTATATATTTGAATAGTTATTGTTTCACCCTATAAAGTTTTTAATATTTTTTTATAGTGGTTCTGAGTGGAGGAGAGAAAAAAGGTACCGATAAATGTATAAAAAATATTATTTAATTGAAACGAAGATAGAAAAGTTGTGATTTTTAGTGTAATTATAGATTTGGAGATAGGGGAATTGGGGAAGCCAGGAAGAGATGCGAATGCTCTAACAAGAAAGAAAATGGTACTATGGTAATATTATAAATTGTATTTAATGAAATGGGTAAATATTTTGAAGGGTATATTTAAATTTTGATATTAACTTTTTCTAGTTGACGGAAAGTAGCAATTTTCATGCAATCTCGTAATTCAATTATTCTAAGTATTGCATGATTATTGAGCGGCTAAATTTCTAGTAGCTATATTTTTTATTGTATAGATATATAGGGTCAAACCAATAAAGTGTGTTTTTATGCTGTATTTGTAAGATGATAAAGACTGAATTGAATTCATTCAATAATATAATAGAGTTAAACATGGCCCGTGGGCTCGACACTAAGACCCTAAATACTATAATTCCAGTGATCCCCGCAGTCAGAGTGGTAGAAAATCTGACACTCACTTGAAGAAATGCAAGAAAAGAAACATAAAACAAAGAACAACAACAATAATAACAATAACAAAACAATAACAAATAACAATAAGAATAACAATAAAAAAAACTAGTCTTGATCTCGATTCTTGACTTGTAGGTCCAAAATTCTGCCAAAAATCCACTATCTTTTTGACTTCGCCGGAAAAATAATCCATATTCTTCAATTTAGTGATCACATAGTTCTTCAAAAGGGTATGGTGAGGACCGTGGTCTGACGAAGGAGCAGCGACAGATAAGCATGACGACGTACTGTTGGACCCCTGACACTAAGGTTAGGTTAACTTGCCATTAGTTCGGTCCATGGCTTCCCGGTTCAAGTTCATTATCCCCGCAAGGATAGACACAATCAGTGTCATGAAAAACTTGAAAAAAAAAAAGAAACAATGGACACTCCACAACCGTGGTCGTGCGGTGGTTTGTCAAACCAAATGTTAAGTTAATTATTATTATTATTATTATTATTATTATTATTATTATTATTATTATTATTATGTTTAAGTAAGGGGTTAGTGGCTATTTTTGTTAGTTGATGGGTGTCCTTAGTAACTTGTTTTTGCTATTTATTTCGATACGTATTAATGAAATCATATCAGAAGTTTAAAATATTCTTTCTTCTCTAACAAGTCTCTTCAGCCCTTCCTAACCCTATCAAGGGTATCTGAGTCGTTTCGATCTCCAGTCGGAATTACTCCTTTTATCATGACGAACACAAGCAACCAAGATGTTGATAACACTCTCAAGAATCATGAGAAAGCAATCATAGAGATCCAAGCCGCGCTATCGGTACTAATGAAACAACAAGAACAATCAGCCAAACAACAAGAAGAGATCTTGAAGGTGGTGCGGGATAGATCGGTCCAGTTTAGCGGGGGTGGGTTTAGCTTGAGTTCATCGTCCTCTCTTGGTGATGCAGACTCAAAGGGTACCCGGCCCATGCGAATCGAGGTTGAATTTCCCAAGTTCTCGGGTGAAGATGTATAAGGTTGGCTTTATCGTTGCGAACACTTTTTCGCGATTGATGCAACTCCGGTGGAGATGAAACTCAGGTGCGCTATTGTTCATTTAGAAGGGGACGCGATCAAATGGCACAGGGCTTTCACGCGCACACGTAACGCTACCGTGTCTGATGTCTCGTGGGGGGACTATGTGCAAGCTATTTCAGCCCGTTTTTCTAATTCAATGTTTGAGGATCCCTAGGAGGAGATAGCTTCCCTCAACCAGACAGGTTCGCTTCACAGGTTCGCTTCACAATCTCAACACGGCTTTTGATTCACTATTGAATAAGGTAACACTTAGTGAAACCCAAGCTGTTAGTCTCTATCTTAAGGCCCTTAAACCAGAAATTAAGGGGTCTGTAAAGATGTTCAAGCCTCAAACACTACATGAGGTGTATGGGTTGACGAGAATGCAAAATATCAACAACACGAGCTTGATGAATCGACTTAAGGATGTAGAAGACGGGTCGCAAGATGAAGATGTCAAAATAACACCTCCGGTTTATGCTTCAAAACTCCCCTTGTTACCAAGTCCAACAACCGTGCCACTGACATCTAAACCCGGTACTCTTAGCTCGAGGCGTTTAACAAATGATGAACTCGAGTTAAAAAGGGCTAAAAGGGAATGTTTCTGGTGTACAGAAAAGTTTTTTTCGGGACACAAGTGTAAGAAAAAACAGCTTTACATACTCGAGGTGGAGGATGAAAAGCAACGGAAGAGGATGAAGACCATGTTACGTGAATCACTTTTTGAGGGCAAAAAGTGGATTAAGGGAGGAGTATTGTTACGTTAATTATTATTATTATTATTAATTATTTTTCTATTTTGTTTATGTAAGGGTTTAGTGGCTATTTTTGTTAGTTGGGGGGTGTCCTTAGTAACTTGTTTTGCTATTTATTTTGGTACGTATTATTAATGAAATCATATCAGAAGTTTAAAATATTCTTTTTCTCTAACAAGTCTCTTCAGCCTTTCCTAACCCTATCACCAAAGTCTGGTGATTGTGATCAAGCGACATTCTTCGGTGGCAGCGGACTGTAATATGACAGAAACAAAGGAATACAAGCGGACAACTGGCGACCGTGATTATGTGGCGGAGTGTCAAACCGAAGGCCTATGACCATGGTCAGGTAGCGTTCTTCGTGTGGTCCAGCAAGAACATAAAAAGAAAAAAAAGAATAAAGACAGGGAAGATGGGATACCATATCTAGAATGAGAGGGACATAAAACCGGCGAGAAATGTAACGAAAATCCAAGTAAACGGGTTTGTGGTGATTGAGATTCTGAGCACACCAGAAAAATAATCAGACCGAAAACCCGCTGAACATGCCCTCATGCTCCAGTCAGAGGCGGTCTAATAAATCCGTAGATTTAAGAGATGAGATCCTTAGATTTCAAAAGAAAACGGTTGAAACAACGATTTGCTTAACAGAGCCGGTGACATTGAGAAACCAAGAATCCGATTTGCTGAACATGTAATGATCATGTCAAATCTTCTCTGCTGCAAGTAATACGTTCAATTTTCTATGGCACCGAGAATGAATAGAATACCAAATAATATGTTCCAATTGATTTCTCCAATGGGGCGAGAACGGGTAATATCTTGAACCGAGACCAGGCCTTTATTAGAACTGGAAATAAAGAAAACACCGGAAATCAATCAATCATACCCAGTGAAATCCCACCAACAGCAAAGCTATAAGTAGGGTCTGGGGAGGGTGGGATGTAGGCACACCGTACCTCTATCCATATGGATAAAGAGGTGGCTTCCAGAGAGACCCTCAGCTCTAGAATACATATGTCTCGGGCAATATATGGAAATCAAAATCCAACAGTAAATAATAATAATAATAATAATAATACAAATAATAATAATAATAATATGTACACGGGAAGAAAACACCATTATTGTGTGTGACCAGAGTAAGGAAAATAGACGCCCTAAAGTGTTCATTTCTCCCTAAAACTCGTTAACTTTAATTCTACTTCTCCAAAAATTCCTATCCTCACTAAAGAAAACGAATTTGGACAGGGCGGTAGGGTTTGAATGCAGTGGTGACAGCTATGGTTTATTTGTGAGTGGGTGGCGTAAGTGGTAGAGAGCTTCGGGTGGCTCTGATACAATGTAAGATGGTAAATACTAGATTAAATTTATTCCATTCAATACAATTACAATATATAGAGTTAAACCGAGCCAGCGGGCTCGACACTAAAATCCCAAATACTATATTCCAGTAGTATTTATTTGGTTCTTGTATCTAATTATTTCCTTTACAATTTATGTTTTTTAGGTACGTGTTGTCAATGTTCCGGGTGTATCAATGGAACTGTGTGGTGGCACACATGTTTGCAATACTTCGGAGATTCGTGGATTTAAGATAGTTTCAGAACAAGGAATTTCCTCGGGCGTAAGACGTATAGAAGCCGTTGCTGGTGAAGCTTTTATCGAATACGTTAGGGATCGCGATAACTACATGAAGCAGCTTTGCTCCGCACTCAAGGTAATTATATATACATGATATGTAATTATATAAATGTATTTTTATTCAAGATTTGTAATCAATCTTCTGGTGTACAGGTAAAAGCAGAAGAAGTACCCGCAAGGGTAGAAGCAATTATTGAAGAATTAAGATTGGTAAAAAGTGAAGTTTCAGCCGCACGCGCAAAAACAGCTGTTTATAAAGCGTCAGTGCTTGCAAACAACTCATTTCATGTTGGGACTTCACAAATCAGGTTTCTTGATTTTGACTTCCTGAACTAGACCTGGAAACAAACCGAACGAACGGGGGCATGTTCGTTCATTTAACTTTACATGCACACAATTTTTTTGTTCATGTTCGTTCGCTATTAAAATATACATTTTTGTGTTCGTTCATATTCATTCCTTAACATTATATATATATATATATATATATATATATTATTTCCTATATGAAGTTTTCTGTTATTAGTTTAACGGACGTAAATGAACGAACAAAACATGTATTCATGTTCGTTTTTTTAATAAAATGAACAATTTATTTTTGTTCATGTCCGTTCGTTTTATTAATAAACGAAATTCCCACCAAGCGGTTCATTGGATGTTCGGTTCACTTACATAGTTCAAACCCCTTAAGTTAGATTATTATAAATCAAATCATGATCACCTTTGGGATTATTACAGATTCCAATATCTTTATTAATTATGATTTTGCGAACTGAAAAAGAATCTTGTTTTCGTTAGGGTGCTCGTTGAATTTATGGACGATACTGATGCTGATTCACTTAAAAGCGCTGCTGAATATCTTGTTGATGTTTTAAAAGATCCAGCTGCAATAATATTGGGGTCGTGTCCGGGTGAAGATAAAGTGAGTTTAGTTGCTGCGTTTAGTCCTTCAGTAGTTGGTATGGGGATCCATGCGGGGAAATTCATAGGGCCGATAGCAAAAATGTGTGGAGGAGGTGGCGGTGGCCGCCCAAACTTTGCTCAGGCAGGTGGACGGAAACCAGAGAAGTTGTCAAGTGCGCTCGAGAAAGCGAATACCGATCTTGTTTCGCTTTTATCTGAGAAAGCAAGCTAGTTATACGGAAGTGTCTTTCTCATTGCCCTTCAAATTTTGAAAAGGGGATATGAGTTGCGAAAGCATGTGAATTGTAAAGTCTGCTGCTCATAAAATACAAGAAAATTAGTGTCTATAAAAGGCTTCATTCATGTTTGGTATTTTATCTATTCGATTAATGTAAATATATTTATGTATTGTTAAAGTAAATAGGAAAATACGGGAAACTATTAATCTATATCTATATTATATATAAAGGAAGAGTGATGGGCACTAAAGTCATTTCATAATTGCATGACAAGGACAAGAAAGACATTTCATAATTCATGGTTTATGAAATTACTTTTTTATCCTTTTGATTAGGTCATTTCATAATTGAATGAAAAGGACAAAAATGACATTTCATAATTCATGATTTATAAAACCTTCTATTTCCAATTTAATGCAAAACAAATAAATTAAAATATATTATATAAAGGAAGATTGATGGGCACCAAGGCCATTTCATAATTGCATGACAAGAACAAAAAAGACATTTCATAATTCATGGTTTATGAAATTATTCTTTTATCCTTTTGATTAGGTCATTTCATAATTGAATGAAAAGGACAAAAATGACATTTCATAATTCATGATTTATAAAACCTTTTATTTCCAATTTAATGCAAAACAAATAAATTAAAATATATATTATATAAAGGAAGAGTGATGGGCACCAAGGTCATTTCATAATTGCATGAAAAGGACAAAAAAGACATTTCATAATTCATGGTTTATAAAATTACTCTTTTATCCTTTTGATTAGGTTATTTCATAATTGAATGAAAAGGGCAAAAAATGACATTTCATAATTCATGATTTATAAAACCTTCTATTTCCAATTTAATGCAAAACAAATAAATTAAAGATAGATAAATGCCAAGTTTTTGTTATTTCAATCATATCATTTATTCATTTAACATATAGGGAAAAATATTTAAATATAAATGTTACTTTTTTATTAATGTCATAGAATATAAAAACGATTTACATGATCAATCGATATGACTTATGTGGTCAGTATCGTTTCATGAGCTTATTCGTATTGCCTTTGTGAATAATATGGGTATCATGGTTCACTTAATCTGACCCCTATCACCATTTGTTTAGTTAACAAAAATGTACTACTTAATTATATATCTATATTATATTATTAAGGAGTGAAGGACGACCATCGTAATTTCACAATTGCATGATGAGGACAAATTGGTAACTTCATAATTGGGTAGGAAAAGTAATTTGTCAATACCTCGTTTGTTTTTAAAGCGTTAATTTGGTACAAGTTCATGAAACCTCATTATTTCTGAAATTACTCTTCAATCCTTTTATGATGCAAAAGGTTTTTTAATTAATGCAAAGGTGGTAGAGGGTAAAAATTTAACAACATTAAATGATAAAAACCCACTAACTTCACATCTTTATACGTCTATTAATTAAGGACATTTCAATAGTTAGACACACTCAAACAATTGGTTCCATCCTATTAATTTAAAGGAGGTGCAAAAAATGATGAGGCCATTGAGTGGTTCAATTAATTCGTTCTTAAGCTTTGAGTATAACTTAATGAAGCTTCACATTATTTATTTAAAATTACAATTCAAAATTTTTTTGTAGCCAACTTTGAATAGTTATTGTTATTATATATAATAATAAAATTATGACAAATTTGATTGACGGGTGAGTGGGTAGTGATTTCATCTTCAATGCATCTCCAATAAATCCGAGTTTCAATTGGTTGTTCATTCAATTTGGACCCTCCAGCTCCCATCCATTCTCTTCAATTGCAGTACAAAATCAAAAACCCTTAATCATCGTGCAATCAAAGGTTGCGATAAATGACCGGCAGTTTTACTTCTATGGTATAAGTATGGTCTGTTTGCCCTCACAATTCATCATCACCTCTCAGTCCCTTAATGGAGGTTAGTGTTCCTAATATATTTTTCTTTCTTTCCATATGTTTGTATATACACATTCTCTGTTGCTACTGACATGCGTGTAGGTTCCCAGCCGGATCTACACGGAAGTATCTCGTACTACGTAGGTGCGGAATCCCTACGTAAGACGATACGAGCGTAAGATGTAAACTACGTTAACACCGAACACGAACACACGTTACAATACTCAAAAGACACGTTGTATTGCAACACTTTAATACGTGACAATCAATCACAATTACACGTTCTGGTCCCCCCTCTATACAAGCCGTAACACATGAATATATATGCTACGACAACTTCGCTTGTCAGCCTAGGCGAAGTTGTCATTAACTTCGCTTGTCCACAAGTTCGCTTATATCAGGCGAACTTGTGAGACAAGTTATCTAAAACAAAACAAATCAAACTAACACGATTACAGACACAAAACAAAACACTAGATACTGAACTACTGACATCATGCACCAACATACTCCCCTTTGGCAGTAGCTTCATATCTCTATCTTCAATCACGTGTTTAGTAATCCCAAAATCTTGTATCTCCCGTCTTCAAGCATGAACTCCCTGTCTTACACAGACAGAGACAACTCTCTGATATTTCTTGGCTTCTTCTTTCCATGCAGGTATACAGAATATCTTTTTCTCGTTCAGCACCTGCAAGTCAGCCTGAGACAAATTTACCAAGTGCATGGGATTATACACTCTCAACACTTCTTGTTCATCTTCATCCTCCATAACCGCTTCAGCTGTGTGACAATCGACATACCACCATTTAAGATTCTTTAAAACATCCTTGGGCATTTGTTTCATCGACACTTCTTTTAAACACCGGATCGGCTTATACTTCATTACCATCCAAGGTTTGCCATCAGTTCTCATTCCTCTGTCTTTATCTTCAACAAGTTTCCCTTTCTGCGGCTTTAACAACTCGAACCTTTTCTCTTTTATACTTTCTTTCCACTCAATCTTCCCGATAATTCTAGCCATATTATCATCACTTCTGTTTATCAACCCCAACTTGGCCAAATCCTTCACCTCACACTCAGGCAAGGTATTCAACGATCTCAACAACCTCTTGAAGTACTGAATCCCATCGTAACGTTTAATCACAAATAGCCTCAACTGCTCATCATACAACCAGCATATAATCCCCTTCTTTGATTCAGCATACCCTTTGATATTATAACTCTTTTTAAACATGGTTGGAACCGCTAGCTTCTTTGTCTTCACAAACCATTGAGCGTAGCCTTCTTTCCATCTAGGCTGCTCTTCCCATTCAGACTCATCAATTCCCATATCTTGACCCACATTTGTCTTATCAACATCTGGAATTTCATGTTCTACATTATCCTCCACAATCTCTCCCTCTTCAATCTCACAATCAATCACAATGTCAGCTCCTATCTTTTCAATTTCTTCAACCGGTAACACATCGTCGTCACCTACAATATCATCATCCAACATCTCCTCATCATCCACTACCACCACATCATCACCCCCTGATCCACCTGTTGCACCAGTTGACTCCCCCTGAGATGTGGAAGTCCTAAGAGTTTGTTCAGTTCTTGGCAACTCACCACCTGCACCTTTCGATGCATTGGGATCATCGTCTCTATCATTACTCTTCTTCGTCCTGAACTCATCGCCCTTGCAGGTCGTCTCCCCCTGAGATGCTAAGAACTGTTTTAAAGCATCAAAAAGTTTACCGTGCTCAACCAGGAGAGACGACTGAATCTGATTTTCTGCAACAAGGCTCTGAATAGCGTGAGTCTGGATCAGGTTGATTCTTGACTGTCTGCCACGACCCTTTCAAGAGCTGCTATCCTGTCTGAGTCAGATAAAGTTCCATCAAAATCAAACCTCATATGAGAAGTGTCTTGAGCATACGGTGGAGGGATTCCCAAGGTAGCCGGAACATCAGAAACAGGCTGAAAAGTAACCGCAGGTGGTATTGTAATAGATACCCCTGCAGTGGCAACCAAAGTCGACTCAACAAATCTTGCAACAACCTCCGATGGAGTAAGAGTAGGAGGTGGCAAGGAAACAATTTCTGGAGCCGAAAACTGAAAAGTAGTGGGTGGAATGCCAAAGGAAGAAGATGTAGTTATCACGGGAACACCCGAGGTGATTGGTCCTGTTACAGTCATCGATGCAGGGACCATAGTCATACCAGATAAGGCGGGTGGGGAGAAACGAACCACCCTCGAGCTTTCACCAGCTCCCGAGCCTTCACCTGTTCTGACCCTTTTCGATCGACGAATCAACCGATCTAACTCCTCCTCAAAGTCAGATTCACTGTCATCTGCGTCTTTCTTTCTTTTTCCATGAATTCTTTCTTGGGCGACTAGAATCTGTCTTGCTTCAGCAACATCATCAGCTAAGGAATCAGAGTCGGTTCTTTCAGAATCAGCTACAGATGTAGCTACCATCAACACATCAACACCAGAAACCTCTGCTACTGAGACCTGAATCTCTGCCTCAGGATCAACTCGTTCCATATCAAAGAACCCTTGGCCACCAAAAGCAGCTTCAAGGTCTACTTGTTCCTCCGGTGCCACAACAGGAGCAGCAGGCAATGCTTGCTGTACCACAGGTGGTGGTTGAGAAACAACAGCCTGTTGCGGTGCCGGATCCCGAAATTCGTCTCCACGAGGAGCAACATACGCCGGGTTTATCAAATAACCAAATAACGGAGTATGTCGTGGACGAAGCTCTGGTTTACTTCGAGCACTCGACGATCTGCATTGTGCGAATATCCTCTTGCTGACACTCTCTACATATCAAATGGGACGACGCTGAGGTAGCGTAGGAGCCACATGATTCAAGATCATTTGTAAGAATCTTGGATACATCAAGAATCTTTCACGAGCTACCGCACGTCTCTGACGGTCTATTTCATAAAACACCATCTGACTGAAGCTGTAAGGCTTGTTGTAAGTCAGTGCTGTCATTGCCGACTGCATCTTCGCACCCATACCGTCCGTACCAGCCTTACGACCCGACATGCACACGATCATCACATGCATGAGAAAACGCCATTGATCCAACAAAAATCCCTTACGTCTCTGAGTGTCACCCAATGGACCAGAATAGCCAATTCGTAAAAATGCACCATCTCTGAATGGAGTAGTAAAGTCTGTAGGATCATCTTTAGTTTCATTCCCAAACTGCAAGGCGACCCTTATCTGTTCAGATGAGAACTGCACCTCCTGATTGTTAACTGTGGCGCGCATGACTGGGGGCTCGACTCTACAATCATATTCTACCGTTTGCCAGAAGTCTTCAATGTTCGGCAGAGAAATGGGCAGTGTTGTAGTAATAGCATGGAAGATACGCGAGCGAATAAGGAAAGAGATGATCTCGCTATAATTATCAACACCGCTAGCATCCGGATCCAGCGTGATGTACATATTGTGACCCGGAAAGAATTGACGGTTGTAATGTCACACCCGGTCCATAGGCGGAAACAACCGGTGTGCGACTCATGAAAGGTTTTTCGAGAGCGCGGTTAAGCAACAACTATATGATAAAATACATGAGGATTTCATTCATAATATAAGTTTTACAAAAATATCCATAAAAAAAGTTTACATATAACATATTGAGATTTCACAGTTATGTCCTGCCGAAGGGAGATATAACCGTGAAAACTCCAAAATATAAAATCCTCATACATGAAATTTCCATAGTTAAACATAAAACCGTAGTGAGACACCGTGACCTCTCCACGTAGCTAAATACCTGAAAGACACGTAAAATAATTTAATCAGTATAAACTGAGTGAGTTCACAAGTTTTGTGACTCGATAAAATGCTTTATAATATAATTCTCATAACGTCATGAATGCAGTATCCATGACTTGCAGTGTAACGTGAATACATGAGTTCGTAACCATTCCTTGACTATATATATACACCATAAAGCCCCACATAACATCCCACGAGTCCACGAGGGAATAAATAAATCGGAAAACTAAGCACCCGTCTTATAAAGTGGCGCGACCACTTACGAGTGGGTTGGTCAGACCAGTAGTACTACCCGTAGAGTTCCTCGGCTATAGTTGCCTATAGTTTATGGTTACAATATATACCGGGGACTTTAGTACCATGAGCGCGCCAAATATCTCATGTACACGCACATTGTAAATCAAGATATACACCATGATAAAACATATTTAAACACGTGTCCCTCGCCCCGAAAACAGTTTAAAACATAGTGAAAATAGTGAAAATAGGGGCTGTGAGACTCACCTTAAATGAGGAATAATGTTCCGTTATACTTGGTGAGTTTCCTGTATTATATCGTATACGTATGCACTTCAGTACATAATATATAATTATTAATACTTAGCCCGATACATACTTATGAGGTGACGGTATATATGTATACTTTTTATACATTAGCGATACGGACGTTAGACAACGTCTTATACTTGTTATGTATTTCCGTTATATCCTCTTTATATATATATCCTCCGAGCATTAGGGAATGCTCGATACAAATTATTCGTCGGTAATCATGACGTTCGTGACATGCTTTAGCCTAATAGGTTTTGGAGCTCTCATCGTTAGTCCCCAGGTAGGTAACGGGCCCATCTATGATATATTCAGTTACCAGCCTAGACAGGACGTCCCGACTACCGGCACCTCCACCCTTCCAGTTACTCGCAATGTCCATCACAAAAACCCGTATTTTATATTTATACGTATGGCACATATATAGGAATATATGTGTATTAATTGTATATATCATTTCCTCATGTATACGATAAGTATTATTAGTATTTTCGTCTTCGTAACATATAGTTATCACATCCTTTGTTTTTATAACATTATACATGGGTATTTATATTTTCATTTGCGTATATAGGAATATACGTGTACCTTGTATTTTACCCGTACAATCATCGTTATTTTTATTTCCAAGACTTGATGCAAGGATTGCACCTTATGTTTAATGTGCACTTTTATTTATACTTTTATCTTTATTACTAGTACTCATATTTTATCATTATTATTATTATTACTATTATTATTACTATTATTATTTTTACTTTTATGACAAACCCGATACGGTTTTTAATACGTTAGTTATACCCTTTTTAAAGTTTAACATAACCAAAATTCCATCTTTACATTTATATCATCTTGTTTATTTATAAGTGGGTTTTACTACTCAAGATCATTTTTACCTTAACTAGGTGTTCTATTAACCTTAACCTTCCTTAAACACCCTTTAAATCCTTTATATCTTTTACTTAACATGATTTATCCTTAATTATATGTCATTTCAACACACTTCAAGTTTATGTTTATGTCTAATCACCTCATTATGTATATGTATCTTAGGCTTAGTCCATGTTTTTCTACTAAACATTATATGGCATTAGTACCTTGGGAATGTCGGTTTTTGAGCGATTTAAGACGAGATCCAAGTTCCTTGACGTTAACCACGATGTTAAGAGTCTACAATATGTTCAAATAACATGAAATAGGTGGATTAGGGTCAAGTAAAATGATGAGACCGTGGCTGGACAGAATCTGTGTTTTTCCAGCCACCATAAACTGTTACAACTCGAGTTTTCGGCTTACCTAATGCTGAAATGAAGCCGGAAATGGATGTTCAAAAGGTGGTTCGTGATCCTTGCGAGTTTCCTTGGATTCCTAAACAAGAATCACCCAAAAATACCAAGTGGTTTGTGAGATATGAACAAAAGAAGAGAGGGGGGTACTGCTGGAAAATGCAGTTTCCAGTAGTGACCTTTGAAGGTTCAAAGCTTCTTACCGAGTCTTCCGGGCAGAGATCCGTTCAAGGCTTTCTACCAAGGTTTAAGGATTTCTTCTAGCTTTCCAACGATATATAGGGTTCAAGATGTTCAGAGCAGCATTATAGAGAAAACGGGTTGCAAAGAGGCGGCTGTGGTGGTGCTCTGCTGCTGCCTTCGGCCGAGAGAAGAAGAGGTTGGTTTGGAGCTATGTTTCTTGAGTTTGTGTGTGGTGTTTTCCATCCAAGTACTTGGTCTTATTTATAGGAAAACCCAAGGGAACACATCCCTTGGTTTGGGGGATTATAATCTTATCAAATCAAGTGCAATAGTGATCAAAGTATGGTGTTTATTGTTGTTTATTTGAGGGAATGGGGGAGGCGGCCATAGGGAATGGTTAGGAAGATTTTTGCTTGATCATGTAGTACATTCACAATTATGATGTTGAAGATGATGATGATACATGATCATGATACATATGGATGTATGGATAATGGTTTATAAGATTTAATGTGGTGTTTGTTCCTTGTACATTAAAACTGAATGGGAAGAGGTTGGGGTTCGGCTTTGGGCTGCAAAGGGAAGGTATTATGGTCATTTAATAAATATATTGGTTGTCCAAATGTAGTGCTAAGTTCAATCTTGGTTCGGGTCTTAAGTGGATAGTCGTTAGGACGAGTTGATCATCGAGTAAACAAGTTATGGAATTTATATTGGACTTGGGTATTATGAGCTTCTCTTAATTTATTTGGTCACCTATAAAGTATTATAGATGGTATGGAACCCGGTATTTATTTCGGTTCCCGGTATGATGTATATTTAAATTTAGCCCGGAGTTATATTCGGTTAAATAGTGCTCCATATTGTATCTTTCATGGATTGTTTAAATTATTAACTTCATATTATTTTGACTAGTATACCTTTAATTCCTTCATAGTTTCATATCTTGGTCGTCTCACTGTATAATGTATCATTGATTTGGCCGGTTCAGCGACTATATTCTATTATTTAAACGTTTATGGCGTTTTGGTCCAAATTAGGGAATTAGGACATTACTGGGCATGGTCTTACCATTACCCCTTATATTGGATCATAGATATATATTTAGCTTGATATATTTGTCACCTCTAAACTATTACTGGGCTATCTTCATCATATAGCCGTTCTCATCGGCACTTTATACAATCCTATAGGCATTAACGACTGTTCTCGTCCACATTTCAAGTATACTATGGTTTATACCTCATATAAATTATATAAATGACACGTAATTTTGATCAATTATAAAGATTAAAGAATATGGAAAATTACCGGGTGTCACATTCTCCCCCTGTTGGAAGAATTTCGTCCCGAAATTTGTTGTTAGTTATCCGTTATAGTTGGGTCCGGGAAAAGGTGTGGGTACTTCTTTCGAATTTGATCTTCTCTTTCCCAGGTAAACTCGGGTCCTCTTTTAGATTTCCACTGTACCTTCACTAACTTAATCCGACTTCTTCGTAGTTTTTGTTCTTTCCAGTCGGTAACGGCTATCGGTTCTTCAACAAAATGTAATTGTTCGTCAATATGTACTTCGTCTAGGGGTACGATTAAAGATTCATCGGATAGACACTTTTTAAGGTTCGACACATGGAATGTGTCATGTACCCCGTTAAGTTCTTCAGGTAGCTTCAACTTATAGGCCACGGGACCTATCCTTTCCAGGATCTCAAATGGTCCGGTATATCTTGGGCTGAGCTTGCCCCGCTTTCCAAACCTCGGAACTCCTTTCCATGGCGAGACCTTTAAAAGAACTTTATCTCCTACTTGGAATTCCAAAGGCTTGCGTCTCACATCCGCATAACTTTTCTGTCGATCGCGGGCCGTTTTCAGTCGTTCTTTTATTTGAAATATCTTGTCAGTAGTTTCTTGAATTAGTTCGGGACCCGTCATTTGTCTATCGCCTATTTCCGCCCAGCACAAGGGCGACCTACACTTACGACCATACAAAGCTTCGAACGGTGCAGCCTTTATGCTCGTGTGGTAGCTATTATTATATGAAAATTCCACCAAAGGAAGGTGAACATCCCAGCTACCACCAAAATCAATTGCACACGCTCTTAGCATATCTTCCAATGTTTGTATAGTTCTCTCGCTTTGGCCGTCAGTCTGGGGATGGTAGGCGGTACTCATATCTAATCGCGTGCCCAAAGCTTTTTGTAACGACTTCCAAAAATGAGACGTAAATCGACTGACGCGGTCGGAAATAATCGAGACTGGGACTCCATGTCTTGACACGATCTCTTTTATATATAGTCTAGCTAACCGCTCCATCTTATCCGTTTCTTTGATAGCTAAGAAATGCGCGGATTTGGTTAGCCGGTCGACTATCACCCATATGGTGTCATAACCACCTGGAGTCCTAGGTAACTTCGTAATGAAATCCATCGAGATTTGTTCCCATTTCCACATGGGAATCTCGGGCTGTTGTAATAATCCGGATGGTTTCTGATATTCCGCCTTGACTTTTGCGCAAGTTAAACATTTTCCCACATAATTTGCTATATCACCCTTAAGATTAGGCCACCAGTAGTATCCCTTTACATCTTTATACATTTTATCTGCACCGGGGTGCACGGAATACTTCGTCTTGTGGGCTTCATCAAGTATTCTTTCACGTAATCCTCCCTTGAGAGGAACCCATATTCGGTTGACAAAGTACAGGGTACCGTCTTCTTTGGATTCTAAGTTGTCAACCATACCACGGAGACCCTCGTCTTTGATATTATCAGGCTTCAAAGCTTCTCGTTGGGCTTCGTGGATAAGGGTGGTGAGGTTCGTACTTATAGTTAGCCCTAAGACTTTAACACGTGAGGTCTTCACCCTTTCTTTCCTGCTTAAAGCGTCTGCTACAACGTTCGCCTTTCCAAGGTGGTACTTGATTACACAATCATAATCATTCAATAATTCAACCCACCGTCGTTGCCTCATGTTTAATTCTTTTTGATCAAATATATGTTGTAGGCTTTTATGATCGGTGTAGATTGTGCAATGGGTGCCGTATAAGTAATGACGCCATATCTTAAGTGCAAACACCACTGCGCCCAATTCCAAATCGTGAGTGGTGTAATTTTTCTCGTGCACTTTGAGTTGTCGTGACGCATACGCGATGACTTGATTTCTTTGCATAAGGACACAACCAAGTCCTTGATGCGAAGCATCGCAATAAACTACGAAGTCATCCATCCCTTCTGGTAAGGCTAGAATAGGTGCACTGCAAAGTTTCTGTTTTAGCAACTGGAACGCCTTTTCTTGTTTATCTCCCCAATTAAACGACTTATCTTTCTGTGTGAGCGCAGTAAGGGGTTGTGCTATCTTCGAGAAATTTTCAATAAACCGTCGATAGTAGCATGCCAGACCTAAAAATTGTCGTATTTCCGTCGGCGTCTTCGGCACTTCCCAGTTTTTAATGGCCTCTACTTTTGAAGGGTCAACATGAATTCCCTTCTCGTTGACGACATGGCCTAAAAAGTGTACTTCTCTTAGCCAAAAATCACACTTTGAAAACTTTGCATACAACTTCTCCTTTCTCAACAATTCTAAAATCAATCGAAGGTGTTGCTCGTGCTCTTCTTCGGTTCGGGAATAAATTAATATGTCATCTATAAACACTATCACGAACATGTCAAGGTAAGGTTTGCACACTCGATTCATTAAGTCCATGAACACGGCAGGTGCGTTCGTTAGCCCAAAAGGCATGACTAGAAATTCATAATGACCATACCTCGTTCGGAACGCAGTCTTAGGTACATCGTCCTCGTGTATCTTCAGCTGATGGTACCCGGATCGTAGATCTATCTTGGAATAGAAACTAGATCCCTGTAATTGGTTAAACAAATCATCAATCCTCGGTAAAGGGTACCGATTTTTGATGGTCAGTTTGTTAAGTTCCATGTAATCAATACACATACGGAACGAACCGTCTTTCTTCTTGACAAATAGTACCGGGGCTCCCCAAGGTGAGTAGCTCGGGCGTATGAAACCCTTGTCTAGTAGCTCCTGTAATTGATTCGATAGTTCTCGCATTTCCGAGGGAGCTAATCGATAACTTGCTCGCGCTACTGGTGCAGCTCCTGGTACTAGATCGATTCGAAACTCCACTTGTCTTTGAAGTGGTAACCCTGGTAGATCTTCTGGAAAGACATCGGGGAAATCTCTTACTATAGGTATACTTTCTATCTTCCTTTCTTCATCCTTATTTTCCACCACGTGGGCTAAGAAAGCTTGACACTTCTTTCGCAAGCACTTTCGTGCTTTCATACACGAAATTAACTTCATCACAGTGCCAGGTCTTTCTCCTTGAATAGTCAGCGTTTCACCACTTGCCAAGGGTATGCGGATTTGCTTGTCATAACAATTAACTTCAGCATGGTTCTTTGCTAACCAATCCATGCCTAAAACGACATCAAAACTTCCTAAATCTATCGGCAACAGATCTACGTTAAATTCATGTTCTCCCATCACTAGTACGCAACTTTCCACTATATCGTCTGATCGTAACTGTTTGCCATTAGCTAATTCTATAGTATAGGGCGTTGCTAATTTACTAGGTGCTAAACCAAGTAGGTCTTTAAATTCAGTGGATATAAAACTTAAATCCGCACCAGTATCAAATAACACAGACGCATAGTGGTTGTTAAGTAGGAACATACCAGTGACGACATTTGGGTCTTCCTTAGCTTCACCCGCCCCGATAACAAAAGCCCTAGCTTGAGCTGTATTCTTCATCTGCGGACAGTTCTTGATAAAATGACCCGTATTTCCGCACCCATAACAAGCTCGTGGTGTCGTTTTCCCCGGTTCTTGCTTCACAACTACTGCACTATTCTTAATTCTACACTTAGCTTCCACATGTCCTCTCTTGTGACAATGCTTACACACAATACTTGAGCAGTCACCAACATGATAATACTTGCATTTGTCACACCACGGGTTTGACCCGCTATACGTCTTCCGTGGTTGATCCGTGGTCTGGGCGGCATACACTTTCACAGTTTCTTGTTTCTTGACAGGGGGTTCTTTGGAACTTGACCCTTGATTACGAGAGGCCCAGCTCCTCTTGTGATTGTTATGGCAGCTGTTGCCGCGTTGGGAGAATGGTTGGCTTGCTTCCTTCTGAGTTGGCTTTCCTAGGGTGCCAGCTCGTACTGCATCTTCTGTCAGACTCAGACCTAGTTCAACAGCCTCGGCCATGGTCGCAGGCCTAGTGGCCGTGATTGGTCCCCTGATAACTGTTGCTAATCCCCAGATGTACCTTTCAACTCTCTTTTCTTCAGTGGTGGCCATATGAGGAACTATTCGGCATAGCTCGTGAAATCGCGTGTTATATGCTGTGATGTCGGCTCCCTTCATGGTGAGCGTCCAGAACTCATTTTCCAACTTCTGCATCTCAGTCCTTGGGCAATATTTCTTTTCCATCATCTCCTTTAACTCTTTCCAGGTCTTGCCATAGGCCACGTCTCGGCCTAGGGTTTGTACTTGTAAATTCCACCACGATAGGGCTTCATCTTGAAACATACATGTCACGTACAACACTTTCTGTTTTTCTGTGCATCCACTGATTGCTATCACAGATTCTGTCTTCTCGATCCAACGGATAACTCCTATGGCTCCTTCCGTTCCCTTAAAGGACCACGGTTTGCATGTCATGAAAGTTTTGTAGGAACATCCTCGTTCCTCACCGCCAGTCTCTGGAGCTACATTTTCAGTGTTTGCGGAATTCCTTCGTTCTTGACTTGAGTCGCCCCTACTGGCTTCGTAGGCGGCTATCGCTTGCGCTATGACTTCTTGTAATTGTGCAGGTGTATTAGGTAAACTGTCGTTCCTTCTCCTTGGCATTTTCCTTCAAGTTGAGATTAAGAAGGATCGGTTAGTATTGGCATCACGCTTGTATGTAAGTAGTTGTAGGGTTCGATACTTATTACATTCACACCCATATATTTGCTTATAGTCATACTTATTAATCATATACTCGCATACATAGATTTTATTATTACATCTCATTATACCACATTGTATACTCATACTCATATATCATAAACATAACTTCATTACATCAAAAGATTTGATTACATAAGTTTATGTTTAAGTCTACTACAAACTCCTACAACATACAAGCGTTTTGCCAAAAGATCGGGTCGTAGTCCGTAATATATTACTTCCCATACATATGATTACTACCCGCTAATACTAGTCTATAGTCGCTTCATGGCATCGGTGGTGGCGGTGGTGGAAACACGTCTCCCAAAAAGGCTTGAATTGTCTTAACCTCATTCTCCAATTTCATCACCCTTCGTTCGGCGGCAGCGGCCCGACTCGTTCCCACATCAGCTAAGTGCAATGCATCTCTTACCATATGCTCCAACTTTAGCACTCTCATCCTTGCGTCCGAGATCAAGTCATAGTGATTTTCAAGGCGGAGACTGGTCTCACAGGCCTTGCCTTTCACGCTCTCCATAAACACCTCGACCCTCTGCTCCCAATCCATGAGCCATTCCTCAAGGGCCTTTCTCTCAGCCTCGGCGGCTGCTGTGGTCGGTGGTACGGGGACCTCTGTATCATCGGAGGTAGCGCGCCCTTGGGGGCGTGAGGACTCGCCTACCTCATGTATAGTCCGGGGCACCTCATCGTCGGAGTCCGTGGCATACCTTTTCAGCCCGGCGGCTCGTATCTCCTCAGAGGGCACTGCAGCCAGCTCCTCCATCTCCTCAAGGTCGTCGTCGTCATAAGTTACCTTGTCGTCCTCATCGAGCCTGATTACCTCGGTAGGCTCGTCATCGGAGATCTCTATAGGATCATCAGGAATTGGAACAACGTCGCTCATATGGACACTGCTGCTATCAGTGTTAGAGTCAGAGCCGGAGTCGGAGTCAGTGATGGCTAGGCCATGATATGGATCATTGTTCGGGAAGGCCATCGCTGAAAGGATTAAGGTTTAATTAGTGATAATATCGCTTTTTTTTTTCTATCCCTTATTTTGGTCATTCCTATACTAGACCATTAGTTGCGATAAAGGTGTCGTGAAGACACGTGCACTCTCGTGTAATGCAAGTTTTGAAAACATGTCATGCATGAAAAACGTTTTCATGAGGGAATCTAAGGGGTTATAGCCTAGACTCAGGGTTGAATCCTAGTTCGCTATAACCTTGGCTCTGATACCAGTCTGTCACACCCGGTCCATAGGCGGAAACAACCGGTGTGCGACTCATGAAAGGTTTTTCGAGAGCGCGGTTAAGCAACAACTATATGATAAAATACATGAGGATTTCATTCATAATATAAGTTTTACAAAAATATCCATAAAAAAAGTTTACATATAACATATTGAGATTTCATAGTTATGTCCTGCCGAAGGGAGATATAACCGTGAAAACTCCAAAATATAAAATCCTCATACATGAAATTTCCATAGTTAAACATAAAACCGTAGTGAGACACCGTGACCTCTCCACGTAGCTAAATACCTGAAAGACACGTAAAATAATTTAATCAGTATAAACTGAGTGAGTTCACAAGTTTTGTGACTCGATAAAATGCTTTATAATATAATTCTCATAACGTCATGAATGCAGTATCCATGACTTGCAGTGTAACGTGAATACATGAGTTCGTAACCATTCCTTGACTATATATATACACCATAAAGCCCCACATAACATCCCACGAGTCCACGAGGGAATAAATAAATCGGAAAACTAAGCACCCGTCTTATAAAGTGGCGCGACCACTTACGAGTGGGTTGGTCAGACCAGTAGTACTACCCGTAGAGTTCCTCGGCTATAGTTGCCTATAGTTTATGGTTACAATATATACCGGGGACTTTATGTACCATGAGCGCGCCAAATATCTCATGTACACGCACATTGTAAATCAATATATACACCATGATAAAACATATTTAAACACGTGTCCCTCGCCCCGAAAACAGTTTAAAACATAGTGAAAATAGTGAAAATAGGGGCTGTGAGACTCACCTTAAATGAGGAATAATGTTCCGTTATACTTGGTGAGTTTCCTGTATTATATCGTATACGTATGCACTTCAGTACATAATATATAATTATTAATACTTAGCCCGATACATACTTATGAGGTGACGGTATATATGTATACTTTTTATACATTAGCGATACGGACGTTAGACAACGTCTTATACTTGTTATGTATTTCCGTTATATCCTCTTTATATATATATCCTCCGAGCATTAGGGAATGCTCGATACAAATTATTCGTCGGTAATCATGACGTTCGTGACATGCTTTAGCCTAATAGGTTTTGGAGCTCTCATCGTTAGTCCCCAGGTAGGTAACGGGCCCATCTATGATATATTCAGTTACCAGCCTAGACAGGACGTCCCGACTACCGGCACCTCCACCCTTCCAGTTACTCGCAATGTCCATCACAAAAACCCGTATTTTATATTTATACGTATGGCACATATATAGGAATATATGTGTATTAATTGTATATATCATTTCCTCATGTATACGATAAGTATTATTAGTATTTTCGTCTTCGTAACATATAGTTATCACATCCTTTGTTTTTATAACATTATACATGGGTATTTATATTTTCATTTGCGTATATAGGAATATACGTATACCTTGTATTTTACCCGTACAATCATCGTTATTTTTATTTCCAAGACTTCATGCAAGGATTGCACCTTATGTTTAATGTGCACTTTTATTTATACTTTTATCTTTATTACTAGTACTCATATTTTATCATTATTATTATTATTACTATTATTATTACTATTATTATTTTTACTTTTATGACAAACCCGATACGGTTTTTAATACGTTAGTTATACCCTTTTTAAAGTTTAACATAACCAAAATTCCATCTTTACATTTATATCATCTTGTTTATTTATAAGTGGGTTTTACTACTCAAGATCATTTTTACCTTAACTAGGTGTTCTATTAACCTTAACCTTCCTTAAACACCCTTTAAATCCTTTATATCTTTTACTTAACATGATTTATCCTTAATTATATGTCATTTCAACACACTTCAAGTTTATGTTTATGTCTAATCACCTCATTATGTATATGTATCTTAGGCTTAGTCCATGTTTTTCTACTAAACATTATATGGCATTAGTACCTTGGGAATGTCGGTTTTTGAGCGATTTAAGACGAGATCCAAGTTCCTTGACGTTAACCACGATGTTAAGAGTCTACAATATGTTCAAATAACATGAAATAGGTGGATTAGGGTCAAGTAAAATGATGAGACCGTGGCTGGACAGAATCTGTGTTTTTCCAGCCACCATAAACTGTTACAACTCGAGTTTTCGGCTTACCTAATGCTGAAATGAAGCCGGAAATGGATGTTCAAAAGGTGGTTCGTGATCCTTGCAAGTTTCCTTGGATTCCTAAACAAGAATCACCCAAAAATACCAAGTGGTTTGTGAGATATGAACAAAAGAAGAGAGGGGGGTACTGCTGGAAAATGCAGTTTCCAGTAGTGACCTTTGAAGGTTAAAAGCTTCTTACCGAGTCTTCCGGGCAGAGATCCGTTCAAGGCTTTCTACCACGGTTTAAGGATTTCTTCTAGCTTTCCAACGATATATAGGGTTCAAGATGTTCAGAGCAGCATTATAGAGAAAACGGGTTGCAAAGAGGCGGCTGTGGTGGTGCTCTGCTGCTGCCTTCGGCCGAGAGAAGAAGAGGTTGGTTTGGAGCTATGTTTCTTGAGTTTGTGTGTGGTGTTTTCCATCCAAGTACTTGGTCTTATTTATAGGAAAACCCAAGGGAACACATCCCTTGGTTTGGGGGATTATAATCTTATCAAATCAAGTGCAATAGTGATCAAAGTATGGTGTTTATTGTTGTTTATTTGAGGGAATGGGGGAGGCGGCCATAGGGAATGGTTAGGAAGATTTTTGCTTGATCATGTAGTACATTCACAATTATGATGTTGAAGATGATGATGATACATGATCATGATACATATGGATGCATGGATAATGGTTTATAAGATTTAATGTGGTGTTTGTTCCTTGTACATTAAAACTGAATGGGAAGAGGTTGGGGTTCGGCTTTGGGCTGCAAAGGGAAGGTATTATGGTCATTTAATAAATATATTGGTTGTCCAAATGTAGTGCTAAGTTCAATCTTGGTTCGGGTCTTAAGTGGATAGTCGTTAGGACGAGTTGATCATCGAGTAAACAAGTTATGGAATTTATATTGGACTTGGGTATTATGAGCTTCTCTTAATTTATTTGGTCACCTATAAAGTATTATAGATGGTATGGAACCCGGTATTTATTTCGGTTCCCGGTATGATGTATATTTAAATTTAGCCCGGAGTTATATTCGGTTAAATAGTGCTCCATATTGTATCTTTCATGGATTGTTTAAATTATTAACTTCATATTATTTTGACTAGTATACCTTTAATTCCTTCATAGTTTCATATCTTGGTCGTCTCACTGTATAATGTATCATTGATTTGGCCGGTTCAGCGACTATATTCTATTATTTAAACGTTTATGGCGTTTTGGTCCAAATTAGGGAATTAGGACATTACTGGGCATGGTCTTACCATTACCCCTTATATTGGATCATAGATATATATTTAGCTTGATATATTTGTCACCTCTAAACTATTACTGGGCTATCTTCGTCATATAGCCGTTCTCATCGGCACTTTATACAATCCTATAGGCATTAACGACTGTTCTCGTCCACATTTCAAGTATACTATGGTTTATACCTCATATAAATTATATAAATGACACGTAATTTTGATCAATTATAAAGATTAAAGAATATGGAAAATTACCGGGTGTCACATGTAATCACCCCCTTCGTCACCACCAGCACCACCCGCTCCTGCTACAGCTGCCATGTCTGCATAACAATCGGTCTAAGTTAGAGAATCGTCAAAGCAGATCACAACTTCGCCTGTTACCATGAGCGAAGTTATGATAGCTTCTGGTGTGCAGGCGAAGTTAGGGAAATGGCGAAGTTGAGTACAACTTCGCCTTTACTATAACTTCGCCTGATAACAGATAAACCTTTTAATTAATATAAAGAACCAGGCGTAGTTAGGTATAAGGAGAAGTTAAGGATAACTTCGCCCCTTGAACAACTTCGCCCCTGATTAGTTAAAGATTAAAGCAGCAGGCGAAGTTAAGCCTAAGGCGAAGTTGAGAACAACTTCGCCTAAACTTAACTTCGCCTGAACTGAAACAGCGAATGTTCAGAAGGCCAGACGAGGCTTGTTTGGTGAATTTAGTGATTGTGGACAATAAAAAGATGTTACTAAAGAGATCTAGACGATCACATTGGTTACGAACACGTTAAAAAGAGTTTGAAAAGAGGGTGTTTAAAGGTTTGCATGAACAAGGTCTCAAATCGGACCAAAACGACATCTGATTAACATCATTGACACGAATTATAAGTCATCCCGACCCTACACACCTTTAACATGGATTGAAATTGAGAAAAATAACAAGGTTTGATTCTAGAGGTAACTTCGCCGAGGGTTAAAGTGATAAGTTTGCTGTGGGTTTGAAAAATGTAAAGTGTTTGACCAAAAAATCTCTTTATATACGGTTTAAATTATACAGGCGAAGTTAGGGTTAACTTCGCTTACCCCTTAACTTCGCCTGTCAACAAGTTCGCCTCTTATACAACTTCGCTTAGTATTAAAATTTACACAGCAGTCCCTTATAAATTGAACATTATGCAATTGTCTTTTAAAACTTCCTTTAAATATTTAAATTTTACGATCAAAGACCAAGTAACCAAGTTTTGAACCATAAACTGAAATATGTAAAGTAAATTTTAGAAATAACGTACACGGGATCAAATTTCAGTCTTGACAGGGACTAGCATGTTTTAGAAAAGATCCGAACTGGAATCATACTAATTAAGTGACTGTCACATAGATCCATGTTCAGCGGTATTATGACATAAAGAAACAGGTTGTAAGCAGGTAAACAACTTAGTATGGTTTTCATCGCTTCTGTGATACGCATTAGGTTCAATTAGGCTCAAAATTTAAACGATCAACACATCAGAGATTGTGATGCCTCCTATCTATTCTCAAAGCTTATTTGGCTTTCCCCAAGTCACCCCGAGTTGACCTTGACGCGTAGTGTCTGATTAAACAGTAAGTACATCTTGATCCTTAGAGTCTTCTTCCCGTTCTCGTTCTTGCCTCTTGATTGACAATTATAACACAATAGGCTTCAGAAGGCTTAACATCATTTTTTTTAAATAATAAAGATTTACATAGCTTCAAACAGTAGACTACTGCAAGTCCCGAATCTGGATCACTGCAGGTACTTGACACACTATCTTCTCGGAAATCAGAACACTCACGGGCTCGTGTATGACTGGGTAATCGCTTTTCTGCCTATCATTCGGAAAGATGTATATGGAGACATACACAACTCTGAATGAGTCTTCCCTTTAAATCGAGAAGATTTATTTAGTATCACTTCTACTTTTATGCACCATAAAAAGCTACCATAACATACAATGACTGTTCTAGAGTCTTTTAGGCGTAATAACTTCACTAGTTAAGCACACAGAAATAGTTTGTGTATCACTTTCCAAGGTTGGACCAATTTTCTTAAAACATTGTATTGAAACTTCTTACGAAGTTATAGACTTGAAAAATTATATCATCTCCCTAAAAAAATTTTAAATTCTATCACCCCGATCAAGTCAAAGTCTTCAGGTAAACGGCTATCCTGAAGATCTAATGGATCAGCTGGACCGACCACATACGAATATGCGTCCTTTTAACTAAGTATGAACGACTACTTATCGGGGAAAAATAAAACCACATCATAAACCGCCCCGGTCACTTTCAGTCATCTGGTTAATGGCTATCCTCATAATCTACTAGTAGAAGTAAGGACCAAACATATCCGAAGATGTGTCATTCAAACTGAAGCAACCGACATAATTCTAAGCGATAGTGATGGATTTTTTTTTTTTTTTTACTCAATAGAAACGAGAAACACGGTTATTCGGGATTGATCATCCCATTAAACTTAACAAGATTTTGAAAACGAGTTCTGTCAAACGCTTTAGTAAAAAGATCGTCGAAATTATCTAACGAATCAACCTTTTCTAGCACAACTAATTTCTTCTCAGCACAATCCCGTATAAAATGATGACGAATGTCAATGTGTTTGGTTTTGCTGTGTTTGACGGGATTGTTAGTTACTGAGATTGCAGCAGTGTTATCAATGCAAATAGGAGTTTGAGTGAAATTCAGACCGTAATCACGCAATTGCTGTTGTATCCAAAGAACCTGGGAGCAGCAGTTCGATGCTGCCATGTACTCTGCTTCGCAGGTGGAAATGGCTACAGAGGTCTGCTTCTTGCACTGCCACGAAACCAATCTTCCTCCCAGAAACTGACATCCACCGGTTGTCGACTTCCTGTTCTGATTGCAACCTCCATAGTCAGAATCTGTGTAAGCGACCAAATCCAAGTCTCCCCCTTTTGTGTACCACAATCCCAGCTTAGGCTTGCCTTTGAGATACCGCAGTATTCTCTTCACTCCCTTCATGTGAGATTCCTTTGGGCTTGCCTGAAATCGAGCACAGAGACAGACTGCAAACATAATATCAGGTCTAGATGCAGTTAAATACATTAAAGAACCTATGATTGATCGATATTGGGTGGGGTCCACGTCTTCATCACTGTCTGAATCAGCACCCAGTTTGTGGTTGACGCAAACCAGAGTATCAAATGGAGTGCTGTCCTCCATCTTGAAGCGTTTGAGAACGTCTTGGACATATTTAGTTTGATAGATGAACATCCCATCTTTCTTCTGATCAACCTGCAATCCTAAAAAGAAAGTTAATTCACCCATTGCACTGATTTCAAACCTCTTTTTCATGACTTCTTCAAACTCCTGACACATGACGACTTTTGATGCAACAAATATGATGTCGTCCACGTAGACTTGTACTAGTAGAAAATCTCCCCCTTTTCTCTTGACAAACAGCGTGCTGTCGATCTTTCCTCTTTCGAACCCATTCTCAAGTAAGTAATCAGATAAGGTTGCGTACCAGGCACGAGGGGCCTGATGTAGTCCATATAACGCTTTACTCAGCTTGTACACATGATCAGGAAAGTCAGGGTCAGGAAAACCCGGAGGCTGTTCAACGTACACTACCTCATCGATTTTACCATTAAGAAAAGCACTTTTCACGTCTAATTGGAACACCTTCTTTTCATTGTGTGCAACAAATGCCAAAAATAGTCGAATCGCTTCCAATCTTGCCACAGGAGCAAACACTTCATTGTAGTCGATTCCTTCTTGCTGATTGAACCCTTTTACTACCAGCCTCGCCTTGTTCCTTATGATTATCCCTTTCTCATCTCTCTTACACTTAAAGACCCACTTTGTGCCAATAGCATGTACATTTTTCGGTTTTGCAACTAATTTCCATACTTCCATCTTCTCGAACTGAGCTAACTCTTCTTGCATGGCTTCGACCCACGAGCTATCCTTGAGAGCCATTTGATAATTCTTTGGTTCAATCTGGCTGATGAAGCAGGTGTACAAGCATTCATTTATGATACCTGTTTCTTTAATGCTTGCGTAAACACAAGTGTGCTCATTCAAACTTCTTCTTGTTTGAACACCGTCAGACAAATCACCTATCACGTTCTCCAAAGGGTGATTTTTGTGAATAGCAGTAGTCTGAACCGGATCGACTTCCAGATTGTTTTCTAAATTCGAAGAGAGTTCTTCAATGGGTGATTGATGTTGAGAGTGAAAAGGATTGTAGAATTCTTCCTCAGTAGAGGCAGCAGGAATATCAGCGGTGCTTGACGAGGAAGGTTGACACTCATCGTATCGCGGACGTTGCACAATATTTTCCTCCTCATCATACAGAATCTGTGAAGCAATTTTCTCATCAACTTTTGCAAAATCTAAGTAAGGTATATTAAAAGATTTGAACAGTTTATCATAGTCAAAAGCTTCAGCGGGTCCCGTGCTAGGCTTTGGTGGTTTGTAACTCGTGATGTCAGTGTTACATGCCACTTCAACGTTGTTGTTCGATAAATTAAAGACTCTTCTGTTGGGTGTCCCAACAACATATCCGACTAAAATACCTTCGTCGGCTTTCTCACCAAATTTAGAGTTTGTCTTTAATATCGTACATGGGGACCCGAATGGTTCGAGACCATTCAAGTTTGGCTTTCGACCATGCATAAGTTCATAACAAGTTTTATTCAATCTTTTAACAGTTAAAACACGATTAAGGCTATAACAGGCTGTGGCAACAGCTTCAGCCCAGAACATCACGGGAAGTTTAGCATCAGCCAGCATGATTCTGGCTCCTTCAATTAGCGTTCTATTCTTCCTCTCAGCCACCCCATTGTGTTGCGGAGTATACGGGGCGCTGTACTGATGGTCTATCCCTTTTTGTAAGCAGAACATCTCCATCTAGTAGTTCTTGAACTCTGCCCCATTATCACTCCTGATGTACTTAACATTCCTCCCAACAATGTTTTCAACCTTGGTAATCAAGTTAATCACCAACTGAACCGTCTCATCTTTTGCCTTCAGAAAGTATACCCAAGAGTATCGAGAGTAATCATCGGTTACTACCAAGCAGTATGACGTTCCACCTAGACTTTTTACATTCACGGGACCAAAGAGATCCATGTGAAGTAGATCTAGGGTACTGACAATTGAGTTAACCTTCTTGGAGTGATTAGGTTTCTTGTGTTGCTTTCCCTTCTTGCACGATAAGCATTGATATTCAAAGTTAAAATTCTTCAAGGGAACTCCAAGCACCAGCCCGTTTTTGACAATGTAATTCATTTTACGAAGATGTACATGTCCCATTCTTTGGTGCCATAACTCGGACTCGGACTCAGTTGCCTTCGAAAGAAGACATGACTCTTCTGTAGTCATCTCAGTTGACCTCATATCCATTACATATGTGTTCTTTTCTCCTGGAGCTTTCATCACCACCCATGCCTCTGGTATCTTGAAACCAGGATACAGAACAATTGCTTCATTTTTAGTAAAGTGCACTGTGTACTCTTTGTCAAAAATCTGAGACACGCTCAACAAATTATGCTTCAATTCTTCAACAAAATTCACCTTTTCTAACTTCATTTTTCCATTTGTCACAGTTCCAATACTAGTAATTCTACCACCACTTTCTCCAGCAAAACTTACCCTACCTCCTTGAACAGGTTTCCATTCGTGTAACAAATTCTTGTTACCAGTCATGTGCCGGGAACAGCCGCTGTCTACAACCCACAGATTGTTTACTGCCCTGTTCAACTGTTCCAGCACTGTTAAAGAAAAAGATTAAAATCTAGGGACCCAAGACCTACTGGTCTTGGGTCGATTAAATCTGTTAAAAGGCATCCTGTACTTTGGTTGCCCAAAATCAGTTTGAGGATGATTTCTGTAAGTTCTGAAAGGAAACCTTCTTGAGGATTGACTATGAGGCCATCCAAACCTTAGAGAATTAACTAAATTATAATTGTAAGTTTGGTTGTTAACTGGGAAAAATTGAGATTGCCTTCTTTGAAATCTTGGATTTGTCCAATGTCTGAAATTTGGTGAGTTCGCATTCTTACCAGTATAATAATTACCATTCGTTTTATTCTCAGTTTTCGGAGGCCTCAGACCTCTAAATTTTCTCTGGTTAGAGGGCAATCAGCAATAAGGTGTCCTATTTGATTGCATCTAAAACAACTCCTGTGTTCAACCTTTGTCTCAACAGTTGTTTCAGATGTTGAGGATACATTACTACCCGTTTGTCTTACATACGGTGGGACGAATGGATTTAGGGAAGGGCTCTTTTCATTAGGCTTATATTCCTTCCCCCGTTTTAGTAATGTTACCTCTTCTTTTATCTCACCCGATTCGGATGTCTTGTCCGAATTTGATGAGACAGAGCTGGGAACAGAAATCTCAACATTCGAAATTGACTTACTCGTTTCGCTTTTACTAACTTCAGGTTCTTTAATCGAAATTTTGATAGAAACTGTCTGACTAATCTCAACATCAACAGATTTCTGCTTACTAGGATCGTATAGTTATGGTTATATGGTGGTGGAACTTCTGAAAATCCAATCCCCCCTTTGTTAACTGGGGAACGTTGAACACTTACGATGTGATCAAGCATTGCTGAGGAATTTCTAAACTGTTCAATTTTTCTGTTTAGTTCCACCACTTTTACCTGGTAATCAGCTATCTGTTTATCCCTTTCAGCAATTAGTTTGGTTTTTTCTTCTAACACTTCATAACTAAGGTCAATTACTTGTATTTTATCAGCTAGACTGGCTTTAAGACTTCTGATATCTTTTTCACTAGCTTTTATTTTTACTGAGTAACTGTTTTCTCTAGTTTTAGTGTAATGATGATCTACTTTTAACGTTTTAAATTGAGCATCCAAACTAACAAACTGATCAGTTACTGTTTTCAATTGTTCAGACAGATTTTCACATTGCATACAATGAAGTTCAGAACTTACCTCGGAGAGCTGATCGTTCACTTATGCCATATAAGCTTGATTTTCTCCCGTCTCTCTCTTGTTTCCTCCAGTTTCGATGTTCACCAAATTTGCCTGTTCGAACATTTCCTCAACCTGTAAATTCCAGTTGTACCCACCATTTTGTCTAGATACCATAGCCCTGTTCTCACTACCTCCCCCATTCTGTTGTGCAGGCCTTTTCTGACTACGTTCGACTCTCTCATTTGTACATTCCTTGGCAAAGTGACCATTTTGTTGACAGTTGTAACATCTAACCTTTGATTTGTCAAACCCTGGTCTTTCTCCAACGAACTTTCTACCTGTTTTCTTCATGAATCTCTTAACCCTTCTTACAATCATAGCCATCTGCCACTGCAGATCCATCTCTTCTAAATCATCAGCATCGATCTGATCATAGTCTTCATCCAAAGTTGCAGGGTCGACTATTTTACCTTTGATGTAGTTTTCATACGATGCAATGAAGGATGCATAGAGAGAAAACTGTTGTTCAGCTGATTTAACACTCATGGGCATCTGTGAGTAATTGTAGGTCGGAACATTTGAGGGTACATTACCAGTTGTTGATTGAGGTTTTGAAGAACTACTACCTCAGCCACGAAGCATACGTCGCCATCCGTATTGAGAATCACATGACCATCTTGAGTTGAGTTGGAGTTTGATTCTCCCTTTGAGTAGTAGGCAGACGATTCTGATTTTGAACTTGAACTTGGAGAGACCTTCGCACCATACATTCCCGGATCCTGAACCTGATCAGTCGGTGTCTCCTTTCGAACCATGTTGAGCTCAAAATTTCGTAACTTATTGACTGCTGTTTCAAGATCAATATTAGCAAATTCTTTATCCTCTCTCATTAAAACAGTATACATTTCCCATTTCGGTGGAAGAGCATCAAGAAGTTTCTCTACTATCTCCTCTTCTTTGTATACAATGGAGTAATTGCTGAGTTCGGTCATCAAGTGATAATATCTGGTGATGATATCGTCAAGTGATTTATTTTTCAGATACTTGAACACAGAGAATTGGGTTTTTAGTAGCTTTGTTTTGGAAGCACGTATTCCCACATTACCCTCATATCGATTTTCAAGTGCTTCCCATAGCTCTCTAGCAGTTTTGTACTTCTTGAATGTATGAAGAATTTCTTGTGGAAGAGCCATTGTTATTGCAGCATGAGCTTTACTTTCTGCCTCATACATCTTCTTTTCTTCCTCTTCCATCTTATTGTACTTCTTAATCTGTTCACGACCCTCAAACAAGGCCGTTGGTGGAATGTATCCATCTTGAATGCACACCCACATCTTAGCATCTTGATATTTAACATACTGTTCAAACCGATCTTTCCAAGCAACGAAATCGGTACCCTTAGGCATTTTTGGAGCCTTATGTAACACCCCGTAACCGCAGCGGAAACATAAACGGGGTGCAACAGACACGTATGATATCAACAGCATTGCTTATAAAGAAAACACTACTACATTAATTTACACCATATTACATTGTTCCGAGTTTAGTTACCGTCTAGGCGTTAGCACATAAGTTTTACCAACAGTACATTAACATATTTAATACAAAAAGATCATTAAGCTTCCACAAAAAAAAAAAAAAAAAAGCACGCATCGTCAAGCATGTAGCAATTATTCCAGTTTGAGGGTACCTAGAAAGCATGTAAAGAAAACGGGTCAACTACGAATAGTTGGTGAGTTTCACTAGTTTAAATAAACAGTGACAAATCATTATAATAATCATATATTAGCGATGTAATTATGCTGAGCCCACAAGTGAAACCTCTGACTATCCACATACAACCCCGTGGCATACTCCGCCCACGAACCTGCCCCAAACCGCTATGCCTAACATTACATAGCAAAATAAATAACAACAAAATAGACATGTGCAACTGGCTGGGAAACATCAGCAAATCCATGCCGGACCAGTTGGGTTTGTCAGACCAATAGTATTATTCACACTCTACCAGCTTTTAGCTAATCACTCGTGTTGCGGGGCCTTACAATGTTAGCAACTCAGACAATCATCATCTAAGTACATTTCCGTACGATTCCCGTACAATAAAATATATATAAATACACGCAAATCCATGCGTTCAGTATGTACTTAAACATTTTAATAGTAACATGCTTTCCGCCCCGAGAAAATATTTAAAAACAATTCAGAAAAAGGGGCTCGTGAAACTCACCTTATCGCAAGCAAGTAGGTAACACAGTACGCAAGCTACTAGTCCGGGTCTGTAATACGATCCCTAAGTTCGTTACTATACAATCACTATTAATATAACTTTAACCGTGTTAACCGGTACATCTGGGGACACTGTTAACCCAGTACTGTACCCGTACCGGGGGCAATGTTAACCCAGAAACACTTCTCCGGACTCAGATTGTGATATCGTTTAGAGTTCAATAGTCAAAATTACTATTAGTTCGTTTTCCCCGTTTTGCGTGCCTAGCACGGTTATCCGTTTTTACGTTTCAAAAATGAGTTTGGTCACACACGACCCGAAAATAGTTGTTGACTGATAATTTAATTAAAGTTGTGAAACTAGAGCTCGGTTTAGACTCCCCGATTGGCCGCGGGACCCGTTTCCGTCTTTAGTGTACCGGAAACTGTTAAATCGGATAAAATTACCCAAATCATCCGAATTATTTTCGGATGATTTATTTTTACCTGTTTAACTCAGTTATATGAAAATAGTTCATTTTAGGGTTTTTATACACCAGTCAGCTCGTTTAGGCGAACTTTACCGGTTTACGCGTTTTAAACTATAAAAGTTTGTTTTTTTAGCACAAATAATTATCCGTTTAATATCGGATCTTGAAATTTTGCACAAATCACTTTTTGACAGTGGGGAATTTTATAAAATCATTTCCAGAATTAATTTTTATATTTAGAATTTATTTATCTATTTTTAAACACCATTTAAGCACTAAATATGTCGTAAATACCAAACGACGTTAGAAAAATCCAAAATTTTTCCTGGATGACCCCTGCCATCCACATAGTCCCCTGTAATTTTCCAGAACCAAAATCTCTTTTTACATGCCATTTTCACTAAAACCGAGCTAGAAAACCCTAGAACTCGTTTAACCGAAAAACCTACTTAGACTTCTCCAACTGACCTAAACTTTTGTGTGTGACTTTTACATGTTATAAAAAGCTTATCTTGAATTTTCCATAATTTATCATGATGTTTAAATATTTTTCACCCTTTTTAGCCAAAACCGAGCATTAAATTTACCAAATATTCATCCTTTGTCCAAAAATTACCAAATTTTCACAGAACTCATATTTTCATGTACTTAACACTTCAGTAAAATTTCATGACCTAAATCTAAACCGTTCACAATCTGTCCAAAAACTCATAACCGAACATAAACCGAATATACCTTTTGTTCTCCGCCACTACAAGCAACAAACTCGTCTTTCCGCCTTATCTACCACTAAATACAGAACCTACAACCAACATACCACAATACCAAGCAAGTTACACTCACCATCAAGCCTCTTACACTATAGTTTCGGTTATTGTTTCAAAATTAAAGTTTAAACCGTAAAAATTCGTTTTTGGTTCGTTTAACTCCTTTCTTGGACCAAGATCCCTTGTATAACCCGTATACATCACTTGATCATGCAAGAATCGGTTTTCATCTCGGGTTTTCACCCTTTTTTCACTTGAAACCTCATTTTCTTGCAAATAAACTCAAGAAACGAAGATGAAAACGTAAATAACTCGATTTTTACCTTGCTTTGTCTTCAAAATCTTTGGATTTCTAAAGAGATGATGGAGATTGGTTATTTACTTGAGAAAATGAAAAATTATGGTGGAATTATCCACTTATGGCCGTGAGTTTGGAGGGGGTGGGGTGGGGCCCACCTCCTTCATTCTAGTCCACAAATTTGGATTTCCAATTGTGGATAACGTTTTGGATCAACTCAGTTTGGTTCGTTTTTCGTTTAGACGTTTAATTCGGCTTTTAAAAATGCATTTCATTTAAACCGGTTTAATACATTTAAAAGTTTAAACCATAACCCTTGTTTACTTAAAACACCATAATAATATTATTTGCGCATCTTTTTCTGCTTGAATGATGGTATCTTGCTCAGTTTGGTATTCATATTTCGTTTAACGTACCGACGTATCGTTAAATCGAAATTCTTTTTCTGTGCCGTACTTTACTTATCCCGAAGCATTAATGCTTCGTAAAAATCACTAAATATTATAGATATCATCTATAACTGAACCCTCAATTCGATCGGGTTTCAATAACTATCAATCGATTAATCGTATATTGAATACGATAAGTTATCTAATCAAGTATAATCAATTTTGAGAATCATATATCCTCGTATAATCACATCAATAAATCGTGCATTCAACAATAACTATAACGTAAATAGTACATGCCGGTTAGGGTCTACCTGATTTCGTCGAAATCGTTACACCTTAGTTGCTGAACCGGCTTCAACCTCCATTTTCACCAGTTCCGTAATGTTTATTGAATTCATCATTGAAAGAAACACAACTTCAAAAAACACAAAGGGAATTTTTTTTTTATTTTGAACAGTGACCAGTAGGCGAAGTTATGCTTAACTTCGCTTAAGCTTAACTTTGCTTGTTTTCCACAACTTCGCTTACTCAACTTCGCTTGACCTTAACTTCGCTTGATCTATAACTTCGCCTGAAATCAACTTCGCTTGATTGATAACTTCGCTTAACCTTATAACTTCGCCTAAACCCTACGAACAGTGACGGCAACTTCGCCTGATGAACACAAGGTTTTTGCAGGTTTGAATTTGACGTATTGCGAGGTATGCGAAGGTGTAATGGGTTATTTTTGATGGTGGGAGATGGATATGACACAAAAACTCGGTATTTCAACGTAAAATCGTTCCGCGAATAGTCGAACGGAACGATTTCTTCACTCGTGTGATAATCCCGAACCACACAATCACGAGCAAAAGCTCTGATACCAATTGTAGGTTCCCAGCCGGATCTACACGGAAGTATCTCGTACTACGTAGGTGCGGAATCCCTACGTAAGACGATACGAGCGTAAGATGTAAACTACGTTAACACCGAACACGAACACACGTTACAATACTCAAAAGACACGTTGTATTGCAACACTTTAACACGTGACAATCAATCACAATTACACGTTCTGGTCCCCCCTCTATACAAGCCGTAACACATGAATATATATGCTACGACAACTTCGCTTGTCAGCCTAGGCGAAGTTGTCATTAACTTCGCTTGTCCACAAGTTCGCTTATATCAGGCGAACTTGTGAGACAAGTTATCTAAAACAAATCAAACTAACACGATTACAGACACAAAACAAAACACTAGATACTGAACTACTGACATCATGTACCAACAATGCGTTATGTTCTCCAGATGACGTGCCAACGGAAACACTTGGTTGAAAACTTGGTTTTTGTAACGTTATGATTTGTTAGTGATAGCCCAAAAGACGCGCTTCTATGATATGTTAGTTAGTTGAAAAATCATTTGTGTTTGTATTTTTATGGTCTGTTAAATAACTTAAATGATGTTGCATCTAAGATGTATGGTCTTGAAGCGTGGTTTCATGGTCGCATTATTATAATTCACATTGTTATAGTTATAGTTGTTTGTAAAATATATATATATATAGATTTTATCGACTATAAAAGTTAATGTAAAAGCTTTAATTAAGAAGTGTCAATGGTTCCGGATTAGTATCTATCGCATTCTATTCTTATCAAATGTTTGACTTGTAAAAAACACTTATTTTTTGAACACTGTATCCATAATAAGTTTGTTTTGTGTATCCACATTTTAATATGGCACACTTTGTTTTTTCATAAATTTATCAAGATTTTGGATTTTAATAAATTTTGTTATTTGAATGGAGTTAGGTCTCATCTACGATGGAACTTGTATATGTAGATTTATGCCACATCAACATTTTGGTAATTCATGTACTAAATCTATTTACTTATGTTTTATTTAAGGATATTGTTGTTTATACCGGTGAACAAAATTTTTGACAAAAAGTCAACAATTTTTGCTCCTTCTGTACCTAAACAAATAAAACTAAGAAAATGATATTAAGAAGCATATTGAAGCTAAAATCAAGCAAAATGATTTTTTGTTTCTTTTTTGTCCTTTTGTATGTAATGATTGAAAACAAGAGTAACATTAATTATTATTTGAAAACTTTTTAACAAGATCAAAACGAGCTACAAACACATGAGACATCAGGCTCATCAAAGTCGCAATGCCGGTATGTCTTCACATGACCCCTTTTTTTATTAATCTCAATCTAAATTACCGTTTTGCCCTTTTTATCTCTGCATTACTTTAAATGCATTGACTTTGATAGAAATGCTATATAGTTTTTCATACAATACCAAATAGACGGGTCAAATGGGTTGGTTAACGGGTCGAAGCTGTTTGTCAGTAGCCTGTAAACGATCTGAACTTTTTAGTTAATCATTCAGCAAGAAGTTCGTTTATTTTGTAAGCAAACAAATATGCCAAAAAAAACTTATCATTCATTTAGTTTAATGAATACACATGAACACATGTCATGTTCATTTATTTATGTTCATAAACGTTCATTTATATTCTTTCGTTTACATTCATTTATGTTGATTAGTTTACTTTGTTTTGTTGGTACGTTGGTATATTCATTTTAAAATTTATTTGTCCATTACAATTTAGTATGGTTATACTAATGTTTTTCCTAACAGATTGGTAGGAGTGTTGAACCAACAAATGGTAAAGAAAATTGAAAAAATGCTCGAATTAGTGTGAGGTGGAAATGGGCCAGAAGCAGATTTTTATGGGTGGGAAAATGCATGTGAATGTGTGTAATGAAAATTTGAAGTTTAAAGTTTGGTTCTATTTTGGATTTTTCTAAGAACATTTTCCAAGTCATTATGCTTCCGCGATAAATGCCTACCACTTCCAACAGTATTCTAATCCGTTAACAAGGGTTCATGGTAAAATTTATGATATGTCTATATTTAAATGCAATTAATTTAGTATGAATGAATATATGATGATTATTGATTGTTCCCAGGCACGCCCTTATGGTGAAAACGGTCCTCCCGATAAGCCCATGTTGTGCAACGCGCGCAGGTCGCTTTGGTGAACGAATCGATCACTTTAAACTACACCTCGCTTCACACTTGCTTTGAGTTGATGATTTTGAAGATCATCCGGTTAATAGAGTGAAAACCATATATCTTAAGAACAAATATCTTACTTATTAAAGAGATCAAATTTATAACAATGCTGTAGGCAGTTTTGGGTTCAGTTATGACGACCACAATCGAGGTTTCGCAAAAGGTTTGATGTAGATACAAGCAACTGGTAAAACTCGGGTTTGGCTATGTCTCCTATTGATGGTTATATTCGCCTTGTAATTATTTTTAGTATGCTTTTAATATGCTCTATTATGTAAAATTTAATGTAAAAATTATAATAGGTGTCATTGTAGTCTTATGTACAATGTTGGTGTGTTAAGGGTACTGTAGTTATTCATTATACGACACTTGTCACATCTTTAATGCTTATATAAAAAACGGTTTATATTTGTAGTTTACATAGTACTTTGAAATTATAAAATGTGTTTTTGTTTTTTTAGTTTTTTACACCCGTCGCGAGCGTGTTATATTATTAAGCACGGTTATGGACAACAATTGTAATTTCAAAATTAAACGAGGACAAAAAAAGACATTTCATAATTGGGTAGGAGAAGTATTTTGTCAATACTTAGATCTGTTCTTAAAGTGTTTGGTGTAGCTTGATGAAACTTCATTTATTTACAAAATTACTCTTACGTCCTTTGGCTATTGAAGTTAGTGGAAGCTCAAAGGTTTACCATTTAGTTAAGGGTTTAACTACTTATTGGTGAGGTTTAAGTAATTGTGATTATTATAAGTTGTAAATTGTTTGCAATGATTGAAGTTGAATTTAGCGGGGTCTCTCATGTATTATAATGGAAGCTTGAAAGGAGTTATCATCTATGCGTAACACAACTAAATTGTTAAATTAATAACTTTGTGTTAATAGCAAGCTTAAAATTAAACAAGAAGATTCTCATATAGTTTTATCATGTTTTCACATAGAACCATGAGCTGAACAAAAGTTTAAGGACATTAATGCCTATGAGGTAACAAATATTTGGTGACCATACAAGATGGCAGTTAAAAATGAGTTTGTTTGAGTTTTTATATTTGTAACGGTTCAAATGTGTAAAATCATGAATGTATAGCTTATAATGAAACACCCATAAGTAGGAACGTATAAACAAATTCAACATACACAAACGGAAAATGTTAGTTATCCATTTTTTTAATTTCAACATAACAAATGGTCGAGCACGCACGAATAAACAACTACGTTTTTTGGTTCGTGCTCGTTTATGTTCGTTCGTTATATTACAAACGAATGTTTCATGAACGTAAACGAACAAACACACATGAACGAACATAACATAGCTAAAAAAACGAATTTTACTTATTATACTCATAATTCGTGATCAATTATTTTAAATAATGTGTCAATAAGTTATACTAATAATTTTCTCATTATTTGTTATCCATGTAAGCGGAATCGTCACAAAACAGTTTTAATCTTTATACTTATACTTGTCACGTCATTTCCAGTTTTCTCACCTCAAATGTACTACATTTTTGACCCGTTGTAGTTTGAAGTCTTAAAATTTTTTTATGACAAGATTTTGGTGATAAAATTTTTTAGATGAAACTCATTCCTCCAATCTATACATACATTTGGGACAAAAATTCAGGTCAATCGGCACACATGTTAAATGTGATATCCGTCATATGGGATAACAACTCAAAGGAAATACACAGTGATCCATCAAAGGTATACAAATGTGATTTTATATCATATTGTCGGGAAACATTGTTTTTCGGGCATATAGTTAACACATCTTATTGTTTATTTTGAATGTTTAGGTGAGTGCTTAATAATCTGAAGAAGGGAATTATTAGATTTCATTTTTGTTTTCTTTTATTTAAGTTTATATATTATATGTTGTTTTGAATTTTTGAAACATGTGGCATAATTGAAATATACGGGATCCATGTAGGCCGAATGTGAAAGATGCAGTTGAGCTGTGAAAAAAAAGCTAATGTGAAGGTATGAATGTCGATGGTTCATAATGTGTTAGGGTCAGAACATGTCCTAAGAAAATTAGTTACGGTCAAAATGGACCATCTTAAAAAGGTATCAATTTAATAGATTACACCTAATAACTAATAAGTATTTTTATGTTTCTGTTCTATGTTTTTAGTTTTCTTCTTTTTTATTTTTTGTTTCTTTCTAAGTTTTACACAACTAGCCATCTGTAAGTCCCGAATCTGGATCACTACAATTATGATATCAATATACAAATATAGGTGCGGAATACCTATACTCAGTGATTTAAGAACACGATATAGCAATGAAAAGTAACACGGAATTGCATCAAAACACACGTATATTATTGAATACGTCGGGTGCTTAAGCACTTACAATACTTGATCACAAGACTAAGAATGAACAACCTTAACCCTACACATGACAACATCTATATATAGGGACACCACCAACAAGCCGGCCCAAATCAACAAAAGGCCCATCGAGAACACAAAGGTGTTCTCGGTTTACATACATACGAAACCCAAGCCCAAATTAAAGATAAACTAAAACAAACTAAGCTCAAACCACAAAAACTAGGCCCAACAAACTCCCCTTTGGTTTCTAGATTTGTCTTTTAATCATGCTCCATATAATCAATGTCAGCATCCTTCAAAGCGCCTGCCCAAAACTTGCATCGGATAATAGTGGCTACCATACTTGTGAATTCTTTAGCAGCTGTTTCAAAAATCGGATCAGCAACTATCTGAAAAGTACTGAGCGTCTTGATGTATCTTTCTCCCAGCTTTAACAAATCTCTTGGATCAACAAATCGCTACTGACCCTTTCCCTTTTCAAACTTGATAACAACAGTGGTAGTAACACTATCATATATCCAGAATCTCATGTTATCCAACGTGCCATCTGGAATCTTTTCAGGAACAGGAATGTGAGTAGCCTTGTCCGTGGCAGGCCACATGACATTGACCATTGTCTTCCCTGTCTTTGGATCTTGAACCCCTTTCGCCTTCTTCAGAAAAGACTCAGCTGTTTTCATATCAGGAAAACCTCTGTCGACTTGTCTTCTTAGAAAATTCCAAAAATCCAAACCACGCTTATCATTTGTCGGATTGGTGAATGGAGCATTAATCAAGTCACTAAGATCTACTTTGGTCCAGGAACCAAAGTTTTTCATATTCTGATAGTATTCAGTTACTCCTGATTTCCTCTTAACCCACCACATATTCTTATCCGCATCAAAACTCAATGACAGAACTCCCGATCGATCACCATATTTATCATTAAAACCCTTTTGAAATTCAATAACAAACCTGTCTGGATGATCTGACGAATCCACATTTGGATTGGACTTTTTCATTACCCGCAGCTATTTCTTTCCCTTTTCAAGGAGATTCTTCTTAATTCTGTCAGATTTTTCTTTGGAGACAGGGGAGCATCTAAATATTGTTGCATGGATTCCGAGTCATCGATGTTTTCAACAGGACGAACAGTAGAACTACCACCTTGACTCACATTGGGTATTTTAGAAGCTACGTCATCACTGCCTTTAAATTCATCTCCAAACTTTTGAAAGAGCTTTTGTTGGAGGTCAAGATATATTGCAGTTAATTCTCCCATGTTGGACTGTAGTTCTTTGAACTTGGAGTCTTTATCAGAATTACCCGCCTCCAATTCCTGAATACGAACATCTTTGACTACCGAATCTTGTTCGAGTTCAAAAACCCGATGTTGTAATGCATGAACATCAACAGAAGCATCTTCAAGAACCACACCTTTACCTTTATTCTGAAGATAAGCTTCCTGCATAGCCAGAATCTGAGCTACCTTGTCTGACTTACTAGCTCTTAACTGACCCTGAGTGTCTAGGCCAGATGAACCGGAGGGAAGATCACCAGTGTTGAATTGTGGAATATTTGTATCAAAGTCAAAATCATCACCAAAATCACTAGTCAATAGATCATGGAATGATGGCTCATCAGCAGGTATATCTTGTTCAACTTGTGTTTCTGGAGCAGGTGTCTCAGGTTGAGTGGAATGTTGAACTGGGTTGGTTGTTTTAGTTGTTTTTGGTGATGCGGTTGTTTCATTTATCAGCATTCTAGGCCTCAGATCTTTCTTTCTTCGTTTACGAGGACCGAGGTCTGCAGTTGGATCTTCAGCTATGTCTTCTTCATCAATTCCAGCAACAGCCTGAGGAGGTTTCAGAGCAGTTGACTGTAACAAAGCTTTCACAGCTTCCAAAGCACTTAATTTTTCAGTGCTTGGAAGGGTATCTGACTGACGGTGTTCAGTTTCATCATCTTCATCATCGGAAATCTCGAAAGTAGCAACACGCGGTTTAACTGGTGTCACGTGCTTATCAGCAACCTGACCCAAAACAGGCTCAGCTTCTGTCTCAGCAAATCGTCCGAATTTTACCAAAGTGTGTAATCCCCGATAAACCACTTTGGCTCCCTTTCTTGATTTCTTCATCAACCAAAAGGAGTTGGGTCCCATAGACTTCATGTCCAAGGTCTCAACAGATTTAACCAGGTCGGTGTAATGTGAATCAAAGATCATATGTAAGAACCTAGGATACATCAGGAACATCTCTTTTTTCTTTGCTCTTATATTGCTCATCATTTCATTGCAAACGAATTTTGAATAATTGTAATTCCAATCCATGATCAGAGCAGTAATAGCGGACATCTGAATGTGACTGATCTCATCCGAACCTCCATTTCTTCCCGAGATACATGTAAAGAACATGTGCAGTAAGTATCTCCAATACGGGTGAAATAATTTCTTAATTGCAGGAGGGTAGGTTCCTTCATAACCCATTTTTGTAAGAACTTCATTAACCTCTGTAGTAGAGTACTCTGTTGGGTAGTCAGGTTGATCCCCAAACAAGAGCACCTCTCTGATGATGGCTTCAGTAACAACAACCGGCTTCATCTGTATTTTGGAGTCGATTGAAATGACTCCATCTGGCCCTTGTGAATTGATCTTTGCATTGTTCCAAAAGTCGGTAACCATCTTCTTACAAATAACAGGGTTCTCCCGAAGAGCATGAGAGATCCTGCAGGTGTTGAGTCCAACTATCATCGACTTGAATTTCTTTGTGAGCCATTGGTGGATCATACAAGTGGCCAGCTATATTATGAGTTTCCACAAACTTTAACGAGTTTTGATCAGCCATTTCTGCACCAAACAGATCAAGTTAGATAACCAATATACTAATTTGATAAAGATTTGATCACATTTATGGATTATAAAACAATATGGTCCATAATACTGTAACGGATCCAAGTTTATATCACATTGTTAACGTGAGCCCATATAAAACTCATGTGACAGTCCAAAATGCATTAGACTGGCCCAAATTCACACCACAGTGAAAGTTTTTGCCCGATCAGTGAGAATGAGGCCCAATAGGGGGATCTCTGTCAAACAGGTGAGTTCTCGGTCAACATATAGTTTTCGGTCAATAAAAGTCAATGAAAATTTAGCCGAAAAATGAGGTTCTTGGTCAACATTTAACCGAGAACAAGTGTTCTCGTCAAGACCAAGAACAATGATTTCTGTCAAGATATGGGGTTTTCGGTCAACCAAAGTCAACCGAGAACTTCCTAGACAGCTGGGGACAAAGAACCCCTTGGATTCCACCTAGAAATTCGTGTAATCATCTTCAACCCACCGAGATCCCCAAGATCCTCCATTAAACCTGCATCATCTTATAAATATACAACCGAAAGCCTTAAATCAACACCAATATATCCATCAAAACCCTAATTACTCATAAAACCAATGGTTAATTCATCAAACCATCAATGAAAACAGTTTATGGCAACACCAAGATAAGCCTCAGTGGCAGATAAATCTCATTTGACCTTGTCCAGTACCTTCTAGTCAAGGAAGAACACTTTAAATTGTGATTAGTGAAGAGGGTTTTGATCTCAGCAGGATGATTGAGAAAGATGATCTTGGCTAAAGATGATTAGAGTTTGTGTTTTGTAAAGTATTTAGCGCCCCTCTCTAGATAAGAAGCAGAACACGCCATCACCTACAGCCTTTCCTCTGCCGGGGACTTCCACGAAATGAAAACAGGCGGCATCGCCGTATGCTCCACTTTTGTTGCCCTGGTTTATATCCCGGAGTAATCCTATGGCCGATCTGTCACCCAACCTATTTTAACAACCTAAAGGCGTCCCGTTTGGAGAACTTCCAGCTATCAAGGAGACGAAAAGCTTTGTGAAGTAAAAGAAAAAAAGGTCGCCGATTGCTACTAAGAACCTAACAGAACTTTTCAAAATTGAAAACGGATCAGTCGACCTGGTCTACGAATCTATTCTAACTATCAACGAATTCTTCAAATATTAGGTGGGATGGGGATTGTAATTATTTATACTTCTCGAGGTATAATGACAGACCGGGATAAAGTGAAAAGGAAGCAACCCTTTAAAAAATTACTTATACCAAGATCAAGCAGGCCGAGAAACCTTTGATGGGCTCAAAGCAAGCCAAAAACTAAGGACAACCCAACTAGAGTTATGACCCAAAAATAACCCAAATCTTTCCAAGCCCAAAATTAATAAATCTTAATTTACACAAACGTTTCGAGGAGAGTAATTTCGAAAAGAAATTTAGACAAGAGCAAACAAAATAAATAAGATAACATAAAACTAAAACAAGAAAAATAAATCCACACAGCAGTGAAAGACTACTCCCTTTAAATTATAAAGTCGGGATCAAATTTCAGTTCTTAGAAAAACTGCTTCCCTTTTATGAAAAGATCCGAACATGGAATCATATCGTTCAAGAGGCTGTCACAAGGATTCATGTTCAGCGTTATTATGACATAAGAGACAGGTTGATAGCAGGTATAACATACTTAGCATGATTTTCATTGCATCAGTGGTATGATTAAGGTTCAGTTAGGCATAAAGCTTAGATGGACATCACTCATGGACCTGTGGTGCCTCCTATCTTTTCTCAAAGCGTATTTGGCTTTCCCCAGATCACCCCAATTTGACTCCAATCCCCTGGTGCTTGATCAAATGATTTTATAAACGCAAAATTTTAGGCTTTAATGTTGAACGTTGGATTTAGTGCCAGTAAACTGACAAACCTTTCATTCGAGACATGACAGGACTTACTTGTGTGCCCCCATCTCTGTAGTTCTTGTTTATCCCTTTAAGCCTCTTAAAATTAATTTAATAATAGATAAATACTTCATAAATAATAATTTTTTTTGGGGGGAACAAAAAGGCATAATATTTTTGGTGATCAAGACACTAACGGGCTCGTGTATGACTGGGTAATTGCTTTTCTGCCTATCATTCAGAGAGATGTACCTGGAGACATGCACCTGTCTTCAAAATGTCTCTCCACATTAAGTTTAGCAAATTTAGTTTATATCACTTCAACTTTTACGCATCATGGAAGGCTACCATACAATATCAATGACTGTTCAAGGGCCTTTTAAGCTTAATAACTTCACCCGTTAGGCACACAAAAACGATTTATCTGTCATTTTCCAAAGGTTGGATCAATTTTTATTTGAAAATATTTTTGTGGCTTTTAAAAAGCTGTTAACTGAATAATAATATCATTTCCCAGGGAGTTGAGTAAAACACACGTGTTAAGAATTCAGTCACCCCGGTCACTTTAAGCCTTCAAGTAAATGTCTATCCATTATAACCACAGGTGATTAACCGGACCAAACATGCATGAAAACACATGTCCTTCCAACTCAGAGTAACCGACATAATTTTAAGTGAAAGAATACGAAACACAAAACACATCATAATCCCCCCCGGTGCTTTCAGTCATAAGGTAAATGGCTATCCTGTGAAACTACAAGTAGAACACCGGACTAATCATATACAAGTATATGTCCTTCAAACTTGAGAAACCGACATAATTTTAAGCGATAATGAATCTTGAAAAGCTCAATTTTTTAATAATATAGACAACGCGCACACACTATTTTTGACATTTAGATTTTTCAACGCACCCACACTATATTTTTCTTTTTGATTTTTCTCCCCCTTAATTTGTGCAAAAATAAACAAATATGTACAAATTTATCCCCAAAAATACTCAATCCTCGAAACGATGCATTTTAAAAAACTCACAAGCACATTAAATTTTGCTGTTCCGACCAGTTTTGTAAATAAATCCGCCACGTTGTTGTCGGTGTGGACTTGTTCAAGATGAATCAATTTTCGATCGAAACAGTCACGAATAAAATGAATTTTAATATCGATGTGCTTGGTTTTAGAATGTTGGACAGGGTATTTCACAATAGCAATGGCCGCATCATTATCACAGAAAATAGGAGTGTCAAGAAATTCCAAACAGTAATCCAGCAACTGGTTTTGCATCCAGATAACCTGAGAGCAGCAAGCGGATGCGGCAACATATTCTGCTTCGGCGGTCGAGGTGGACACTGTTTGTTGTTTCTAACACTGCCATGAGATGAGGCGATCTCCGAGAAACTGGCAACCGGCTGACGTGGATTTCCTGTCAATGTCATCTCCACCATAATTGCTATCAGCAAAAGCATAAAGATCAAATTCTGATCGTTTAGGATACTAAAGACCTAACTTCGGTTGTCCCTTCAGATATCTAGAAATACGTTTAACAACAATTAAATGAGAGAGTTTAGGATTAGCCTGGAAACGAGCACATTGACAGACTGCAAACATGAGGTCGGGACGACTAGCTGTGAGATACATCAGAGACCCGATCATCGATCGATAGTACGTTTGATCTACAGGACTCCCATCAGGATCAGATGAGAATATCGGTCTTTCTGCCATTGGAGTATTAGCACTCTTGGAGTCTTGAAGTTCAAACTTAGCCAGCATATCTTCAACATACTTTCCTTGATGCAACAAAATTCCTGTCGGACTTTGGCAAACCTGTAAACCCAGAAATGTCGTCCTTTCACCCAACGAGCTCATTTCAAATCTTTTCTTCATTACTCCCTCAAATTCTTTGCACAAATCAGCACTGGTGGATCCGAAGATGATGTCATCAACATAGATCTGGACCATAATCAAATCTTTTCCGACAGTTTTCCGGAACAAGGTTTGATCAATCGTTCCACGCTTGTAGCCGTGGTCAAGAAGGCGTGGTCAGTGTAGCATACCATGCCCGTGGAGCCTGATGTAACCCGTACAAGGCCTTGTCTAACTTGTAGACATGATTTGGTTTCTTAGAATCAACGAAACCCATTGGCTGATCAACCTAAATTTCCTCTTTGACCTCACCGTACAGAAATGCGGTTTTGACATCCATCTGATATACAGTGAACCCCATATAAGATGCATAGGCCAGAAAAATTCTAATTGCCTCAAGTCTGGCTACTGGAGCATAAACTTCTGTGTAGTCTAACCCTTCAACCCGACGGAACCCGCGAACTACCAGTCATGCCTTATTTCGAACAATAATTCCGGTGTCATCTTGCTTGTTTCTAAAAACCCATCTTGTATCAAGTGCTTTCTTTCCTTCCGGCAATTTAACCAATCTCCATATCTTTAACTTATCAAACTGATTCAGTTCTTCATGCATAGCATCGACCCAACTAGGTTCTTGAATGGCCATCTCAACATTCTTTGGCTCGATTTGAGATATGAAACAGGAAAACATACAACTGTTTATGTTTCCGGTCTGACTTCTGGTGGACACACCAGCTTCAATGGGACCTATGATGTTTTCAATCGGATGATTCTTTGGGATTCTTGATGGAATTAAATGATCGGAAACATCACTGTTAGGTTGAAGATTTGTTACGTTCTCCCCGGAATCAGTAAGAGGGTTCTTCCAGCCAGACGTCGCCGTACGTGAGAGTACAAAGTGACGGCGATGTATTCATCTGGAATGGCGTCTGGAAACAGTGTGCTCTCGAATATCTGACGGACGGAACTCTCCCCCTCAACATTTGCAATATACTCAGACGAGATTGGTGAACAATCGGTCTCTGAAGGTTGTTTAGGCTGATTATCAGTTGTGGTCGAAACACTGCTTGGCTCAGCGATATCATCATCCAGTATCGGAGAGATATGAGACCGTGACTGAGAACTGTCTTGTGTAACTTCCACTGTGGGACCACCTTGAGAGTCTGTGTTGATGACTGGAAATACATTGAAGGGCTTGAAGAATTCATTGTAGTCGAATAACCAATTGGGACCAACACGGGCGTCAGTCTCATTTTCTTCTAACCAGCGAACCTCATAAGACTCTAGAATCTGCTTGGTTGACTTGTTGTAGACCCTATAAGCTGTATTTCCCGCATACCCAACAATATAACATTCATCTGCTGCAGCCCCAAACTTTGGAGTGGTTTCTAGGTTCAGTAAAGTACACGGACAACCAAACACTCTGAAATGAGCAACCGTGGGTTGATGACCGTAAACGATCTCATAAGGTGTCTTCATCTTCGATTTGTTGATTATTACCCGATTCTGAACATAACATGTCGTGTTAACAGCTTCTGCCCAATAGAACAGTGGCAGTTTGGAGTCACACAACATTGTTCTTGCAGCTTCGATAAGAGTTCGGTTTCTTCTTTTAGCCACACCGTTTTGTTGAGGAGTTCGTGGGGCGCTGTACTGACGAAGCACCCCCTTTTCAGAGCAGAAATGATTCAAAGTCGCATTCTTGAACTCTGTTCCATTGTCACAGCGGATTCCCTTCAGCTTTAGATTGAGTTGATTTTCCATGAGCACGATTAACTTCTTGATAAGATCTGCAGTTTCACTCTTATTTGACAAGAAAAATACCCATGTAAAACGTGAGTAATCATCAGTAATAACAAGACAATAAGAACTACGAGACAGACTCAAAACATGAACTGGCCCGAACAGGTCCATATGAAGTAGTTGAAAAACAGATGAGATGGTATTAATCAATTTTGGCTTGTGAGTTTTTCGATGATGTTTACCCAAAGCACAAGCCACACATTTTTCAATAGTCACAAAGTCCTTTATTGGCAAACCACGCACTAAATTATTTTTAGCAAGACGATTTAGATTTTTTGTGTTAGCATGACCAAGCCGACGATGCCAAAGCATCGCATTATGTTCTGACACTTTTGAAAACAAGCATGCTATTTCGTCTGGGACATTTTTGTTCATGTCGATCACATAAGCATTATCTTTTCGTTGTGATCGAACAAGAATCCAATCTTCTGTTATAATTATACCAGGTTTCAGAATTAAGCATTCCTTTTTAGTAAAATGAGTTGAAAAATCTTTGTCACAAATTTGTGACACGCTCAAAAGACTATGCTTCAATTCTGGAACAAAATTAACATTTTCAAAATTTAAAACACCATTACTTACAGTACCCTTTTGAGTGATCTTTCCTTTTTCTCCACCTTCAAAAGACACGTACCCACCATTAAATGTTTGAATGCCATGTAGCTGGGTAATGTCTCCCCTGTCATGTGCCTGGAACAGTCACTATCAACATACCAAGGTCTGATGATATTCCTCCATAGCTGTCCCTGCACGAAGCGTGGGATTAGTTAGTTTTTGGTACCCAGTCCATGCTTACACTGGGTGATCCTGACTCATCTACAGTTGTCACAGATTTCCATGACATATCCTTTTGATCATCAAAAATAGAATGAGTAGATTCTTTCGCCGGAGATTTAGGCAACCATTTATGTCTGTATGACTTGGAGTTATATGTACGAATGGTTGTCGTAACCTCCGGTGATTTGGACGTGGGAGGAGACGAATCCGCCCTTTTCTCCTGTTTGGGCTTAGTCTTAGTATTTATATTAGAGTTTGAATTTGATACATCTTTTCTGACCATTCTTTTGGACCTGTTAGGTTTGGTCTGATGAGGACTAAACCTGCCAGATTTGTTTCGATTCCAATCATCGTCAAAGGAACTAGCTGGATAATGCCTGAATCCTTGTCTGTATGCATTACGAGGCACATATGGCATGTTCCTTTGATAAAATCCGTAGTAGGGAATGTACGGACGATGTGGACAGTTTCTGGCAATATGACCAGGAGTGCCACATTTAAAACATGTCTGACATTTTATAAAAAACTCATTCTGAGCAGCTCCTTGTCAGGACTGGTTGTGTGGACCAGTCTGCTTAGATTTGTGAGAATTCATATTCCCATTTTCGAACTTATCACCTTGTTTGTCATTAGAGCATCCCTCCTTAACAAACTTAGGTGCAACATATTTTTCCGAATTTTTTGGAATTTTTGAAATTTTGGTTTTATTAGGAACCACATTATTGGAGTTTAAAATCTCAATCGAATCAACCACACAAGAATCCTTGCTCTTTAAAAACAAAGCCCACACAAACAGGCGGAATAACAGAATTCAAAACAGGAAGTTCTAAATAAACATTAGAAACAAAATTATTATCAAAATCAAAGCTAGGGTCGTCATCCTCATCAGTCCACTCCTTCACAATTACTTTTTCTGCACATGAAGTAGACACATTAGAATCGTTCATATTTGAGGTAGATGGACCGGCATTTGCAGAGCCGGTCCCCTCACCCTTATCTTGAGTACCATACTTCAAGTCCTTTATCTTTTCTTCCTGTTCTTTGGTGACAGGAGTAGGGACATAATTGTGGTTGTATGGTGGGGGAACTTGACTGAATCCTATCCCCTCACCTTCATTTTCTTTCCACCACAGTTGATTTTCAATCATTGAGTTGACAACTTTACTGGAGCCATCAAATTTTTTAAAATCAAATTCTGCCTTTTCAAACTTGCTAGTTAGATTCAAAATTTCTGACTTGGAGGCCTCCAATTTAGCAGTCAACTCAGCGATTTCTTGTTTAGCGTCAAGATAGTGACAGCTCTTTATGTTAAAATCAGACTTAAGTTTTTTAATGTATTTGTTAAGAGATTCTATTTTGTCTAGGAAACCCTTTTCATTTTTCTTAAGTTTAAAATTCTCTGAATTTATTCTTTCCATATCTCTTCTTAGACTATCATTGTGAAGTTTATACATTTCTATTTTCTCACCACAATTTAAAGAACTGGTTGAAAACGTACCTCAGATGAATCTGGAGAAGTGAACGCCATGTATGCAACCTGGAGCTCCTTGACCTTCTCCTCAGCAGTGTTTTCCTCTTCAGAGTCTTCAACTGTTGCGAAATTTGCAGTTTGATTTCCAATGTTAAGCGCAGCCATCTGACCTTCCCACGAGAAAGTTTGAGCAACCATACCTCTTTAACCATTTCCCGAACTACCTCCAACTTCACCCCGAGCGTTCCCAACTGGAACCAATGCCCTTTCCGTATTTCCATCCTTAGCTGGATTAGTGCATTCACGAGAAAAATGACCCGGCTCGTGACAGTTGTAGCACCAGAGGGTCTCTTTGTTAAAACCCACCTTTTGGTTATTAGGCATGTTCCAATTATTTCTACCAGTCCTCTTAGTAAACTTCTTTGCACGAAAAACTGCCATGGCAATTTGCCACGAGATGTCCATTTCTTGAACATCATCGGGATGAATCTGGTCTAGTTCAGCAGTAACCACCAGTTGAACCAAGTCTCTGGCCAAAAAGGCATGATAGCAATTCATAAATCCCTCCATTAGAGATATATTCTCTTGAGTTTCTTTAGATATGGTGGGGATCTGGCTGGAGTTTAGACTGAGAGTGGTTTTACCAGAATCATCTGCAGACTGACTAGATTTGGTGAAAAATACTGGGGCTGGATTAGGTGAATTAGATGATGATGAATGACCGAGGGTGGATGAAAACATCTAGAAGTTTCCCTGTGGTGGTTGTTGAGTGGGCTTGAACAGTGAGAAGCTATCTTGAGACATGAGGGCACTGTTAGACGCAACGTTATATCCAGCAGCACTATAAGAACTAGCATGATTTATTGCCCATTTCTTATCATCCATATCACAGGATTTAATAGTGGTAATCATTTCAGTCATACTCATTCTGTTAAGGTCTTTAGTCTTTTTGATAACTGCAACATTCATGTCCCAATTTTTAGGCAGAGAGTTCACCAACTTGTTGTTAATTTTTGAGGTTTGCAGAAAGATTCCTGCAGTTTTCATTTCAGTTACAAGAGATATAAACCTTTGAAGTTGGGATTCCAATGTCTCTCCCAAAACATGATTGAACATATTAAACTTTTGTCGCAACAGGTCTTGATGAATTCTCTTCATATCCTCATTTTCTTCATAAACTTCTATCAGTGTGGCCCACAACTCCTTAGCTTATTGGAGTTCTCTAAACTGAAGGGCAATCTCGGGTGAGAGTGCCATAGTTAGAGTTGAAAGATCTTTCTCATCTTCCTCAACTTTTGCAAAGTCATCATCATCATATAGAGCAACTGGTTTCACAAGAACCTCGGTTGAACCATCTCTTTGATAGGTGATCCTTTGAGGTCCCCTCACAATGCTTTTCCAAATTTTTGAATCTTTCATCTTGGCATAGTGTTCGAAACGGAATTTCCATTCACTGAATCCCTCATGAGACAATAGACGGGGTATACGAGTAGCAGTGCCCATGATGGAATCCAGTTCTTGATGAAGAGATGAGTTGATGGAACTGTTTCCATTAGTTAATTGTGCCATTTTAATTTAAGTCCAAATAGAGATTTAGGTCCACTTAAAAATCAGTCCAGTTTAATGGTCCAAATCCAAAACAAGCAGGCCCAACACAACAGACCTGGCCGAGAACGTTGACCAAAAACACAGCTATTGACTAGGCGTTGACCGAGAACACTATATGTTGACCAATCCTTGACCGAGAACCAATGTAGACAGAGAACAGATTGACCGAAAACACCCCTCTGACCGAGAACCATTGAATTTGACTAAATATTGACCGAGAACTGAACTTCACCGAGAACAATGTTGATCTGATAATGTTGACCGAAAACTCAGTGTAGCCGAAAACCTATGTAAGCCGAGAACTAAACTTAGTCAAGTGCTGATCTTGGCCGAACACTCCAAACTTTCCAGTTTTTGCTGCAACAAACTTCCAAGAATTAGGGAGTGTTGATTTGTTTGCAAAACAAATCCAATCTAGAACTTAGAATAGAGTTCCTCTTCTCTGATTACTGCCTGGCCGGAAAAGCTTAAATGTTGGCCGGAAAAACTTATTCTCGAATCTATGATATCACAATAACGAGCCTGAATAAGGTCTAAGGCTCTGATACCAATTGTAAGTCCCGAATATGGATCACTACAATTATGATATCAATATACAAATATAGGTGCGGAATACATGGTGATTCAAGATAACAATATAGCAATGAAAAGTAACACGGAATTGCTTCAAAACACACGTATATTATTGAACACGTTGGGTGCTTAAGCACTTACAATACTTGATCACAAGACAAAGAATGAACAACCTTGACCCTACACATGACAACATCTATATATAGGGACACCACCAACAAGCCGGCCCAAATCAACAAAAGGCCCACCGATAACACAAAGATGTTCTCGTTTTACATACATACTAACTCCAAGCCCAAATTAAAGATAAACTAAAACAAACTAAGCTCAAACCACAAAAACTAGGCCCAACACCATCAATCCATAATCTCGACAAGAAACATGACCTGTTTAGCTAATCAAACGTGTTTGCAAACTGAAATAGTACCATTTATTTTCCTCAAGCAAGCAATACGTGGTATAAAAGTCAAACTTCACTTTTGATTAAAAGTAGATAGTTCACTCATGGTTAAAGTTTGCTTAAAGTTTCATTAAGGAACTTATGTTTTACGCAGCTCTAGCCATCTTTGGTTTCATGACTAAAACATTAGCGTTGCTAATTGTCATTTTCTTTGTATTCGTCCAGTAGCAACTAAGTAGGTGACTAATCATACACACATCGGTGCTAAGGCTCTTGCAAGTTGCTATTATCTTTTGGATAAGCAAATATGTGTCGTTTGCTTTGAAAAACCTAGCATGTATATTCGAGTTTCAGATAATTAACGATTGATGTAAGCCGTGAAAGGATATTAAACATTGTTTTGGTATTAATATTTGTTGTTTATCTTTTGTTTAATCTTGTATGCATAAAGCGAACTTGAACCAGCTATAGTTTATTTCGTTATTATTTTTATGTTAGTTCCCGCATATCTGGCGCATAAAAATCTCCAACATGGTAGAGAGCTACACTTACTTCGTAAACAATGTAGGTTTGTAAATAGCTACAAAGTATTTCGCAAATTATTTGTAAATAAAAGTACATTAAGGGGGGCGTATTAGTTTGATACTCTATATTATATTAGTAAATTAGTTTCAAAATCAAAATTTCTAATTTTCTTTTTCTACTATTAAATAGCTATCAAGTTTTTACATTTCTAAAGTACTTTTGTAATTACACAAAAGTTTATACAACACTTTGAATTGTTAGATTTTTATTGTTTTCTTCATACCTCACTCGTGATAGATTTGGGTCCTTCTATGGGTGGATTGAGTAATGTGTCAAACAAGTGATATTTTTAGCAAACCGGGTCAATTATATATATATATATATATATATAAAGAAATCATTCACTCCTCTTTTATATCTTGCATCTATAGTATTTTTGCCCTAGTGGATTTCTCTCTTATTTCAAAAAAGTCTGAAATAGTGGGTTACTTATTGGTGGAATTGTAAGGCCCCGTTACCGGTGCCTCACATTTAGACGTTGGATTTACTCATAAACACAGTTCATAATATCAGAGTTACTAAAAACATTCGCGGAATCTAAAAACATTCAAACCATCATATTACAAAACCATACTTTGTCGTCTTAACGGGCATTCAAATCATTTAAAACATAAAACATTGTCTTTAGAATAACATAACATTTCTTGAGATGCCAGCTTCTTCAAGTCCATGCCATGTGCTTCCTCTTATGCAAGCTGCCTCAATCTACTCACCTGCGTGCATACTAAAAGTCAGCTACGCTGAGTGAGTTCTAGTTAATCATACAACATACAATCTGTTCTCATACTTGCACACGTGCCCGAAGGGGTGTACATTATTCATACTTACTTTTCATACATAACTATCCGTTCTATTTAAAGAGCCTTCGCTCTATAACCTCACAAATATTATAAGGTTCTGGTCCCTAGCATCACAGATATTATAAAGGGTCTGGTCCCCAACATCATAGACATTATTAGGGTCTGGTCCCTACCATCACAGATATTATAAAGGGTCTGGTCCCTACCATCACAGATATTATTAGGGTCTGGTCCCTTTGTTTCGTGTAACTGTACCGTACCTGTTCATACATACTTTCCTTGACAATACGTGCAATCTCCGAAGAGCGTTCACGTATGCATACATCATACTTATCAATGATATCTTAACTACATTATGCATACATCATATATTCATACATACAACATATCTTTCATCATACTTATCAATCATATCTTAACTACCACCTGACGGTACATGCAATATCCGAAGATCGTTCACACAACGTCGAACAATCATCATACATAAATCATACAAGGCATACACTTACCACTTAAGATAAGTGTATTAACTATCACATCGAGTATGCACACAGTCCCGAAAACATAACAAGGAAGTGGGGCTAGAAACTCACCTCAATGCGGTTGCGTTCACCGTTTACGGTTATTCCCTTCTTGAGCTGTGCACGACTAACAGTATAATAATTATACGTATCAATAAACTATCACTAAACATATCGTCTTTCTAGTTTAATCATTACCCTCAACGAACAGGGGTCCGGGGGCAGCGCCCCTGGCAGCGAGGTTCTAGGGGCGGCAGCCCCTAGCGGGGTCCAGGGGGCAGAGCCCCTGGCCAGGTCAGCTTGGAAAAAATTTATTTTCATTAACTGTCTTAACACATTTTCCATTAGCATTTTGAATCATTGAATATTATGCTACTTAAAAGTTCAAGGGCTTATTTGTAATTAAATCATTCTTTTCTAAGTCCAACACTATCCCAACTCATATTCTATTTCTCTAAACCGATAACGACCCACTATAAAATAGACGATATTTATTTTATTAATAAAACCGAAATTAGGATGTTACAAGTCTTCCCTCCTTAAAGAGGTTTCGTCCCCGAAACCTAACTATTACATAAACAAATTCGGGTAAAACTTGAGCATCTCTTCTTCAACTTCCCATGTAGCGTCTGATCCTTTGCGATGCTTCCATATCACTTTCACTAAAGGTATAACCTTGTGACGAAGTTGTTTCTCTTTGCGATCGACTATCTCGATCGGTTGTTCAATATAGTTCAACTGTTCATCAACCTCAATGTCCATCAATGGCACGTGCGACATGTCATCAGCTAGACATTTTCTCGGATGAGAAACATGGAAGGTCGAATGAATTCCTTCCAACTCTTCTGGCAAATCTAACTTGTAAGCCACTTCACCTACTCGATCTAAAATCTTGAACGGTCCAATGTACCTTGGACTCAACTTTCCCCTCTTCCTGAAACGAATGATTCCTTTCCAATGCGAGACCTTGAGAATCACATTGTCACCAACGTTAAACTCAATCGGTCGTCGCCGCTTATCCGCATACGACTTCTGTCTGTCTTGAGCAGCTTTCATTCTTGCCTTGATCTGATTGAACTTCGAAGAGGTTTCTTGCACAACTTCTAGGCTACCCATCTCCTTCTGACCAATCTTTCCCCAACGTACGGGAGTTCTACAACGTCTCCCATACAACATCTCGAATGGTGGCATACCAATACTTGAATGGTAACTGTTGTTATAAGAGAACTCTGCCAGATGCAGATGATCATCCCAACTTCCACCTAAGTCTAGAACACAAGCACGTAGCATATCCTCAAGGGTTTGGATCGTCCTTTCAGACTGTCCATCTGTTTGGGGATGATACGCCGTACTAATGTTCAACCTCGTTCCCATAGCTTCATGGAACTTCTTCCAAAATCTCGAAGTAAACCGTGTATCTCTATCGGACACAATTGATAACGGTACTCCATGCTTAGATACAACCTCTTTAATGAACAAGCTTTCTAACGTTTCTGATGAGATAGCCTCTCGTATAGGCAGAAAGTGAGCACTCTTGGTCAAAAGGTCCACAATCACCCAGATGGTATCATGGTGCTTAGCTGTACGAGGTAGCTTAGTTATGAAATCCATGGTGATGTGTTCCCATTTCCATTCTGGTATCTCCAAAGGTTGCATCTTTCCATAAGGCTTCTGGTGCTCTGCCTTGACTTGTAAACAAGTTAAGCACTTACTGACATAATCTATCACATCATTCTTCATTCCTGGCCACCAATAATCTCTTTTCAAATCCTGGTACAACTTCGTAGTTCCTGGATGAATCGAATATCTTGACTTATGAGCCTCATCTAAGATTCGACTTCTAAGATCACCATGGCGTGGGATCCACATACGGCCGAACCTAGTCTTAACTCCATGAGTGTTTTCCATTAGCTCGTCTTGTTGGCCGTAAACTCTTTCTTTCTTTACCAACTTCTCGTCTACTAGCACCTCTGACTGCACCTTGATGATTTCTTCGAAAAGGCTTGAATTCATAATCAATTTGTATGACTTCACAGTTGCAAGGACTTCCTCGTTCTTACGGCTTAGCACGTCGGCGACCACATTAGCTTTACCGGGGTAGTACTTGATCTCACAGTCGTAATCCTTTATCAATTCTAACCATCTTCTCTGCCTCATGTTCAATTCCTTCTGCTCAAAGAAATACTTTAAACTCTTATGATCTGTATAGATAGTTCACTTAGTACCGTACAGATAATGCCTCCATATCTTAAGAGCATGCACTACAGCTGCTAACTCTAAATCATGCGTCGGATAAGTACTCTCGTGGACTTTCAATTGTTTAGACGTGTAAGCTATTACTTTTCCTCGTTGCATCAACACGCAACCTAACCCACGATGCGAAGCATCAGTACAGACAACTAAATCCTCGTCACCATCGGGTAGAGCAAGGATTGGAGCTTGCGTGAGTCTCTTCTTTAATTCCTCAAAGGCTTCTTCTTGAAACTTTCCCCAACTGAATACTATCGACTTTCGGGTCATACCGGTCAGCGGTGCGGCTATCTTGGAGAAACCTTCGATGAATCTCCTATAGTAGCCAGCTAACCCTAGGAAGCTTCGTATATCAGTCGGATTCTGCGGAGTCTTCCAATTCGTTATCGCTTCAATTTTAGCTGGGTCAACGGTAATCCCTTCAGGATTAATCATGTGACCTAGAAATTGCACTTCTCTTAACCAGAACGCGCATTTCGAAAACTTAGCATACAACTTCTCTCTCTTCAGGGTCTCCAATACTTCTCTCAGATGCTCAGCATGGTCAGACTCGCTCTTTGAATAAATCAATATATCATCAATGAAGACGATAACCGACTTATCCAACATCGGCCGACAAACCCTATTCATCATGTCCATAAATGCTGCGGGAGCATTCGTTAGACCGAATGACATTACGAGGAACTCGTAGTGTCCATACCGCGTTCGGAACGCTGTTTTAGGGATGTCTGCCTCTTTCACCTTAAGTTGATGATAGCCTGATCTGAGATCTATCCGTGAGAACCAACTTGAACCTTGCAGTTGGTCAAACAGATCATCAATCCTTGGCAAAGGATATCTATTCTTTACCGTAAGCTTATTCAACTCACGATAGTCTATGCACATTCTCATACTTCCATCCTTCTTCTTCACGAACAACACTGGTGCGCCCCACGGGGAAACACTTGGTCTTATGAAACCTTTGTCGAGGAGTTCTTGCAGTTGGGACATCAATTCTTTCATTTCGGACGGTGCTAGACGGTAAGGTGCTTTCGCGACGGGCTGGGCTCCTGGTATTAAATCTATCTGGAATTCTATCTCTCGCTCCGGTGGTAACCTCGGAAGTTCCTTAGGGAACACTCCTGGGTAGTCACACACGATAGGAACATCTTTCATTTCTTTCGTCTCGGCCGTAGCGTTGACAACATACGCTAGGTAGGCACCACATCCTCGTTGTAATAACCCTTCGGATTTTATCATCGAAATGACGTTAAACCCTGAACTTTCTTTATCACCGTAAACCGTCACCGCACTACCATCTAAAGACCTTAGCTTTATTATTATACTCTTACATACTATCTGAGCTTCAAACTCAGACAACCAATCCATTCCCAAGACTACATCGAACCCTCCTAAGGTTATAACATACAAAGTAACAGGGAACTCATGTCCCTCTAACTCTATGTTACAATCCTTAACCATTTTTGTTATTTTAACCGAAGTTTCACTGGCGGTTTCTACTATAAAATTTTCAGACACTCGGCAGCCTTTCATTTTAGCTAGTTTACTAAATGTCGTAGCTACAAAACTTCTATTCGCACCAGAATCAAATAATACGGAAGCAGAAATGCCGTTTACTAAGAACGTACCGGTCACAACATCAGGAATCTGTCTAGCTTGTTCTTGGGTCAGTATAAAGGCTCTAGTCCTCGGCCTTGCTTGATCAGAATCTTTCTTCCCACTACCTCCAGCCTCACCTTCAGTGCACTCTCTTGCCATATGGTCTGTCTTGCCACATTTGTAACATGCTGGCTTCGCACTGCACTCATTGGCATAATGCCCTACCTTCCCGCACTTATAACAGGCATTCGACCCCATTTTGCATTCTCCACCATGAGCCTTTCCACATTTGAGACAAACATCAGAACTTCTACACCACTTGCACTCACCACCATGCATCTTTCCGCAGGTCTTACATGACCTCTTTTCCCAAACTCTGGGTTGCTTGTTCTTGGGGTTCCATAACTGAGTACCAGGTCGCTTGGCAGGAGCGATCCGCTTCTTCTCTTTCTTCTCTTCCATAACCGCTTCATCTATCAAGTCCTCATAGACCGTTTCTGCGAGTCCCACAGCAGAGTCAAAGGTACCCGGTCTACCAGTCTTGACCAAGACGCGAACATTCTGCGGCAGTCCCCTAAGGTAACATTTGATCCGCTTGGCCTCGGTGTCCACCATATATGGCACCAACCTTGACAGGCGGTTGAATTCATTGAGGTATTCGCGGTGTGTTATCTTACCCGCCTTCAGACTCAAGAACTTCATTTCAACCTTCTCTACCTCAGCATCAGCACAAAATCGTTTCATCACTAACTCTTTCAGATCGTCCCACCTCAAAGCCTTGATCTCTTCTCGACTCTTCCTCTGCTCAACTGTCTCCCACCAGTACATCGCCTCCTCACCGAAGGATTGGGTAGCATACCCCACAGCTTGGTCGGGACGACATTCGCTAATTCGGATAATTTTGTCCATTGCGGTTATCCATTGGAGAGTAGCGATTGCGTCTCCCAAGCTGGTTAGCTCCGGTGGACCACAACTTTTGAAAGACTTATAGTTGCACCCACCTCGGCCCCTTTTCTTGTCATCAACCTTCACTGACTTCACCAAGCTTGATTCTTCCCCTTCCCCTTCACCATTTTTCTTACCATCTCCTTCCGCCCTTTCAGTGGTTCTTTCCCGGCCTCCAGCAGACCCTTCAGCATTCCAGTTCTTCGCAGCAGCTGCTACCGCTTGAGCAATGGCAGCTTGAACAGCAGGGTCAAGTTGATACCCCTCGTTGTTACTCGGATTTCCACCAGCTGCACTTCCTTCTCCCTCATTATTAGTAGCTGCCTCCACTGACGGTTCTCGGACAACGCGTGGCCTGCCACGACGTCCCGTACGTCCTCCTTTTCCGGCAGCTTTCTTAGCTCCAGCCATTCGTATTCTATAAGGAAACACAAACGTCATCACTTAAGGAACCATTTAGTACAAGGATAGTAAGGCTAACAGGTAACAACAGTGGCCAGCTGTGATTAGCTGATCACGTTACTTTCCGTGTCCTATACACTTCCCTTTATGAGTCTATTTGTGCTGGTTCTACTTCTAACAGTTAGACAATCAAGAATTTCATATCATCTTACACCCCTATCCCTAGCAATTAAGCTAGCATTCACACATTCTTTATTTAGCAATTACGCAAATATTCATTCATTATTCTACTTTACATGTGAATTTAATCACGTACTTTACCATTACTTAGCTTGCTTGAGTGACACATGGCATTCTCGTACTGGCATCTTCTTTTTTTCTTACCTTTATCCCATTCTCTGTTCGAGTCTAAGCATGTAGGATGCTTAAATCTCTCGAATTGCTCTGATGCCAACTTGTAAGGCCCCGTTACCGGTGCCTCACATTTGGACGTTGGATTTACTCATAAACACAGTTCATAATATCAAAGTTACTAAAAACATTCGCGGAATCTTAAAACATTCAAACCATCATATTACAAAACCATATTTTGTCGTCTTAACGGGCATTCAAATCATTTAAAACATAAAACATTGTCTTTAGAATAACATAACATTTCTTGAGATGCCAGCTTCTTCAAGTCCATGCCATGTGCTTCCTCTTATGCAAGCTGCCTCAATCTACTATCCTGCGTGCATACTAAAAGTCAGCTACGCTGAGTGAGTTCTAGTTAATCATACAACATACAATCTGTTCTCATACTTGCACACGTGCCCGAAGGGGTGTACATTATTCATACTTACTTTTCATACATAAATATCCGTTCTATTTAAAGAGCCTTCCGCTCTATAACCTCACAGATATTATAAGGGTCTGGTCCCTAACATCACAGATATTATAAAGGGTCTGGTCCCCAACATCACAGATATTATTAGGGTCTGGTCCCTACCATCACAGATATTATAAAGAGTCTGGTCCCTACCATCACAGATATTATTAGGGTCTGGTCCCTTTGTTTCGTGTAACTGTACCGTACCTTTTCATACATACTTTCCTTGAAAATACGTGCAATCTCCTAAGAGCATTCAAGTACCATCATCATAACATACATACATTATGCATACATCATATATTCATACATACAACATATCTTTCATCATACTTATTAATCATATCTTAACTACCACCTGACGGTACATGCAATATCCGAAGATCGTTCACGCACCGTTGAACAATCATCTTACATAAATCATACAAGGCATACACTTACCACTTAAGATAAGTATATTAACTATCACATCGAGTATGCACACAGCCCCGAAAACATAACAAGGAAGTGGGGCTAGAAACTCACCTCAATGCGGTTGCGTTCACCGTTTACGGTTATTCCCTTCTTGAGCTGTGCACGACTAACTGTTTAATAATTATACGTATCAATAAACTATCACTACACATATCGTCTTTCTAGTTTAATCATTACCCTCAACGAACGGGTGTCTGGGGGCAGCGCTCCTGGCAGCGGGGTTCTAGGGGCGGCAGCCCCTAGCGGGGTCCAAGGGGCAGAGCCCCTGGCCAGGTCAGCTTGGAAAAATTTTATTTTCATTAACTGTCTTAACACATTTTCCATTAGCATTTTGAATCATTGAATAATATGCTACTTAAAAGTTCAAGGGCTTATTTGTAATTAAATCATTCTTTTCTAAGTCCAGGGACCATTCTGTCATTATGTTAAACTTCTAATTCTTCCAAGTCTTTTAACGAATGGGGTTCATAACGAATGAACCCATTCGTTACCTTATAACGAATCAGGCCTTATTCGTTTGGTCTGGTTAGCGAATTGAACCCTATGACGAATTGAACTCTTAGCGAATCAGTCCACATAACGAATTAGTCCATATAACGAATTAGTCCATCTAATTCGTTCTCTCTTCTAACGAACTGGCTATAACGAATCAAGGGTGATTCGTCATCCCTTTCCCTTAACGAATTGAACACGAACTGTAATCAGTTCGCTATGTTCCCATGGACGAACTTGCTAGCGAATCAACTTTAATTCGCTATATTCCTGTAGCGAACTAGGGTTAGGTCAGGAATGTCAGAACATTCCCTGACATTCCCCCTTAACCTCGTACCACTTTCCGACGCCGTCATTGCCGGAAAGCCGCCGGAAAAACGCGATTTCGCCGGAAAAAAAGGGTTTTAGCTCGTTTTTCACCGTTTTTTGTCCCGTTCGATCCAGATCTGAGCTAGGGTGACCCCTAAGCTCATCATAGGTTCGGTTTATACCCGATTCCATCTGGATCTCGTGACTTAAACGGTTTAACGGTGTCGGCTCGTCGTTTATTGACTATATCTAACGGGTTTAAGCTAATAAAACATCATACTAGTATTACATCGGGTCGGTGCTCGGTTTCCTTCTTGGTTTCGGTGTAGATAGGGAAGAACTAGAGAGAAATCTTAAGTGTGTGTTTTGGGTGGTGTATGGAATGTGTGAGAATGAATTAAATGAGGGATTAATGGTTTATATAATTATGGATCATGGGCTTAAGCCCATGGTCCTTTCCTCTTTCTTTCATAATCCAAGTCCATAATCCATATCCATTTAACCCAACACTAGCCCAACTCGTATTTTATTTCTCTAAAGCGATAACGACCCACTATAAAATAGACGATATTTATTTTATTAATAAAACCGAAATTAGGATGTTACAGGAATCCTAGGCAATCCAAAACTTTTTTGAATGATATTGAAGAAAAGAGTATTTTAGAAAAATTCATAGAATTAGAGGACCTCCTCTTCTTAGAATAAATGATCAAGGAATACTCGGAGACACATCTACAAAACCTTCGTATAGGAATTCTGATTGCTTAATTACAGTATTGATTTCGAAATATGTATCTTTTGTGGTAATTGCGTTGAGTATTGTCCAACAAATTGTTTATCAATGACTAAAGAATATGAACTTTCTACTTATGATCGTCACGAATTGAATTATAATCAAATTGCTTTGGGTCGGTTACCAATGTCAATAATTGACGATTACACAATTCGAACAATTTTAACTTTGCCTGAAATAAAAACTTAAGAACTCATGTTGATCTAAAAGAATGAAGGTTTTTGTTTGGTGAATAATTACAATTATATTCATAATTAGATTGATTAGGATTAGGCGGCGAGAATTGTGTTTTAATTTATATTAATATGAAAAATAGATTTCTTTTCTATAGTCTATATTGATGATTGATTATTTGAAAATTGATGATTTGAAAATATATAGATTCAAATTACTCCTTCGAGATATTAGGCTAATAACTACATCTACATCAACCCATATCCATGAAAATGGAATTTTTCAAATTGAATAATTAAGAACTATTATAAAATAGAAAAAGTGGAGTTACTTCACTTTTCCTGACCGGGTCAATAAAGTTATGCAAGATTTTGATTTATTTATCTCTTATATATAATGGATTTACCTGGACTAATACATGATTTTCTTTTAGTCTTTTTGGGATTAGGTCTTATATTAGGGGGTCTAGGAGTAGTATTACTTGCCAATCCCATTTATTCTGCCTTTTCATTGGGATTTGTTTTTGTTTGTATATCGTTATTCTATATTCTATCTAATTCCCATTTTGTAGCTGCTGCGTAGCTCCTTATTTACATAGGAGCCAAAAATGTTTTAATCATTTTTGCTGTGATGTTCATAAATGATTCAGAATATTCCAAAGATTTTTGTCTTTGGACCGTGGGAGATGGAGTAACTTCCGTGGTCTGTACAAGTCTTTTTGTTTCACTAATTACTACTATTCCAGATACGTAATGGTACGGGATTATTTGGACTACAAAAGCAAACCAGATTGTAGAGCAAGATCTGATAAGTAAAAGTCAACAAATTGGGATTCATTTATCAACAAATTTTTTTCTTCCGTTTGAATTTATTTCAATAATTCTTTTAGTTGCGTTAATCGGCGCAATTGTTGTAGCTCGTCAATAGTAACTCTTTATAACTGGAAAAACCTTGTTATGAGCTATCACATGTCTTTCCTTTTTTCTAATTGACTTTGTATATAAAATAGAAATTATTTATTAGTTCAATCTATTCCCAATATATTACTTTGTTGCATTACTCGTTATATTCTAGTCAATCCAATTGGTTAAATTGTTGTTCATATTGAAATGAATCGAGATTTATAAGGAGTTGGTTAATGATGCTCGAACAGGTACTTTTTTTAGTTCTTATTTATTTTCTATTGGTATATATGGATTGATTACAAGTAGAAATATGGTTAGGGCTCTTATGTGTCTTGAACTTATATTAAATGCGGTTACTCTCAATTTTGTAACATTTTCTGATTTTTTTGATAGTCGTCAACTAAAAGGATCCATTTTTTCTATTTTTGTTATAGCTATTGCAGCTGCTGAAGCCGCTATTGGACTCGCTATTGTTTCATCAATTTATCGTAACAGAAAATCAACTCGTATAAATCAATCAAATTTATTAAATAAGTAATATATAATATAAATTATCACATTATCGTTTTCATAAATCAATTTCAATTAGTAAATTAATTTAAATTAGCTATCTGCCATGTAAGATATGATCATGTTATCACAAAGGTAAGAAATCAAAGTATTTTGGCACTGTCAATCCAGAAATAGAGAAAAAAACGGGGAACTCATCGATTCGTCTAGTATTTTAATATATAATTCATTTATCAATTTACTAGATTGAAACTTCATCACGTTAAAAAATAGATAGACCCAATGTCGCATTCAGTAAAGATTTATGATACACGTATCGGGTGTACTCAATGTGTCCGAGCCTGTCCTACGGATGTTTTAGAAATGATCCCTTGGGACGGATGTAAAGCTAAACAAATAACTTCTGCTCCAAGAACAGAGGATTGTGTCGGTTGTAAGAGATGTGAATCCGCCTGCCCAACAGATTTCTTGAGTGTTCGAGTTTATTTATGGCATGAAACAACCCGCAGCATGGGTATAGCTTATTAATACGTTACAGAAACCCCTACTTGAGTCCATTTTTTTACCGCAAAAACCTGTGCTAAAAAATAATATATTTTTGAGCACAGGTTTTTCTGGTCCAAGTGTATCTTGTCTTTACCACGAACAAATTTCCTTGGTTAACAATAATTGTAGTTTTACCAATATTTGCAGGTTCCTTAATTTTCTTTCTTCCCCATAAAGGAAATAGGGTAATTAAGTGATATACTATATGTATATGCCTGTTAGAACTTCTTCTAACAACCTATGCATTCTATTATCATTTCCAAATGGACGATCCATTAATCCAACTAGTAGAGGACTATAAATGGATCATTTTTTTTATTTCCGTTGGAAATTAGGAATATATGGGCTGTCTATAGGACCCATTTTATTAACAGGATTTATCACTACTTTAGCGGCCTGGCCTGTTACTCGGGATTCTCGATTATTCCATTTCTTGATGTTAGCAATGTACAGTGGTCAAACAGGATCATTTTCTTCTCAGGACCTTTTACTTTTTTTCATCATGTGGGAATTATAATTAATTCCAGTTTAATTATAATTGTACACGACCGGGGGGGGGGGGGGGTTCTATTTTTCTCTTAATGGGAGTTTTGGGTATCGGTTTATATGGTTCGAATGAACCAACATTAAATTTTGAAACATCAGTTAATCAGTTGTATCTTGTGGCTTTGGAAATAATATTCTATATTGGATTTTTTATTGCTTTTGCTGTCAAATTGCCGATTCTACCCCTACATACATGGTTACCAGATACCCACGGAGAGGCGCATTACAGTACTTGTATGCTTCTAGCCGGAATTTTATTAAAAATGGGAGCGTATGGATTGATTCGGATTAATATGGAATTATTACCACACGCTCATTCTATATTTTCTCCTTGGTTGATGATAGTAGGCACGGTACAAATAATCTATGTAGCTTCAACATCTCCTGGCCAACGTAATTTTTTAAAAAAAAGAATAGCCTATTCCTCCGTATCTCATATGGGTTTCATACTTATCGGAATTGCTTCGATAACCGATACGGGACTAAATGGAGCTATTTTACAAATAATCTCTCATGGCTTTATTGGTGCTGCACTTTTTTTTTTGACAGGAACGAGCTATGATAGAATACGTCTTGCTTATCTCAACGAAATGGGCGGAGTAGCTATCCCCATGCCAAAAATATTTACGATGTTCAGTAGCTTTTCCATGGTTTCCCTTGTATTACCGGGTATGAGTGGTTTTGTTGCAGAAGTGATAGTCTTTTTAGGAATAATTACCAGCCAAAAATATCTTTTAATGCCCAAAATTGCCATCACTTTTGTAATGGCAATTGGAATGATATTAACTCCTATTTATTTATTATCTATGTCACGTCAAATGTTATATGGATACAAGTTATTTACTGCTCCAAACTCTTATATTTTTTATTCTGGACCGCGTGAGTTATTTGTTTCCATCTCCATTTTTCTACCTGTAATAGGCATTGGTATGTACCCCTGTTCTTTCACTATCAGTTGACAAGGTTGAAGGTATTATATCTAATTATTTTGCTAGATAGTTTTATTAAATAAAAAACTCCTTTTTACGAGTTGGTTGGCTAATGAAAAAAAGACGTATTTTTATTCTATTATTTTAAATTCTTATTTTAAATAAAGTAAAAACAAAATATGAATTTCAATTTTGACCCAATATACTTGGTCTTTGTGAGAGCTGCGTGAATCTCTATTCTACTCGATTCACACTGTTCTCACCGGTTGAGACAAGATTTTTTATATACACCGTATTGCATTCTGTTTGTATTCGTAATAACTTTTCTTTAATTTACCTAGAGGTTAACGTAAATGAACCATAACTATGTAACCCGATTCCTAATAGATTGACCCCAAAATAGCATATCCAAATTATAAGAAAGCCTAGAGTTGCCACAACTGCGGAATTTGCTCCTTGCAAATTTTGATTTGTTCGAGTATGCAAATAAATTGCGAATACGATCCAAGTAATAGAGGCCCAAGTTTCCTTTGGATCCCAACTCCAATATGATCCCCATGCTTCATTATCCCATACTGCTCCTGAAAGAATACCTATGGTTAAAAAGACAAATCCTAGGCTAATCACACGATAACTCCAAGAATCCAATTGTTTAAGAAATTGGGCCTTGTAATAATTCTTATCAGAAAAAAAAGAAGTTTTTTCAAAATATTGTTTCTTTCATTCTTGTATTGGATTTCACCAAATGAAAATGATGCATTTAATTTTAATAAATTATTACTTTTAGAACTATAAAAAATATTTCTAAATGTAATGACTAGAAGTGCTACTGATAATAATGATCCACAAAGAAGAGCCGCGTAGCTCAATATCATCATACTTACGTGCATTATTAACCATTCCGATTGTAGAGCAGGTACTAATATTGTGGGTTTGTGTATTTCATTTAAAAGACCCGAAGTAGCAAATCCCTGGGTAAAAATAGTACTTGAGGCAGTTATTGTGTTTAAATCATTTTTTCTTATTTTGAAATAAGGCACTATATGAATAAGGGAGAAACTCCACGAAAGAAAAATTAATGATTCATATAAATCACTTAGGGGGAAATGGCCTGAATAAATCCAACGAGTGATTAATAATCCTGTTAGGCATAAAAAAGTAGCTATCATCCCCTTTTCTGATGAATCATATGGTTTTATTATGTCATTGCCCAATAAGGTTATCAAATGAAGTGTAATTACAATTGAAACAATAGAAAAAAATATATGAGTTATTAGATGCTCTAAAGTTGAAAATATCATAAAAATGGAAAAAACGGGGGGGGGGGGGGGGTGGATCCCCTATATTAATTAAGAAAAAGAAATGAGAATTTTTTTTATTATAGGATCTATTGAATATCTTTTAGAAGATGGCATGCCACCACTCGGACTCTAACCGAGATGCTCTAGCACTGCTTCCTAAGAGCAGCGTGTCTACCGATTTCACCATAGTGGCTTGCTCGAACTCATAATAGCCTATTTATATTCAATCGTCGAGATTGAACAAGTCAATTCAACCGAATCAGTTTTGTTTGTCAAATCAGTTTTTTAGTAAAGATTCAATTAGTAAAGATTCAAATTGATAAAAAAAATGCGTTCAAAAGTCAATTTAAAGGTTCATTAGTTTCATTTTATTGACTTTTATTTACTTTTTTCTTTGTCATTCTTTATGGTTTTCTGATTTCATAAATTTGAAATAAAAAATAAAATTTTCAATGAATTTAAAATATGTCTATTTTAGATTACTCCAAATTGACACATATTTTGTACAAAATATGTCAAAAATGAAGTTCTTTTATTGATTGGGGATACCCATGATTAATTAAAATGATTGGTGCCTCCAAATTTGGATATAATCAACATGCTTTTTTACGTATTTTTTAGGAATTATGAATATTCATTTTGAAAGGTATATACATGAGACAAAATCTACTAAATGAATCTTAATCTATTTATTTTAAATACCCTACTATAACCTATAACCATATTGTGGTCTCGTTTTATAATACCTTGGGAGCTAATGAAACTAGGAAGGTAATCAAAAAAGAAAGAAGAGGAGTTCTTCTTTCTTTTATCACTTCGGAGCCGTGTGAGATGAAAGCCTCATGCATGTTTTTGAATGAGAGAAAGAAGTGAGGAATCCTCTTTTCGACTCTAACTCTCCCATTCCAGTCGTTGCTTTTCTTTCTGTTACTTCGAAAGTAGCTTCTTCAGCTTCAGCCACTCGAATTTTCGATATTCCTTTTTATTTCTCATCAAACGAATGACATCTTATTCTAGAAATCCTAGCTATTCTTAGCATGATATTGGGGAATCTCATTGCTATTACACAAACAAGCATGAAATGTATGCTTGCATATTCGTCCACAGGGAAAATGGGATATGTAATTATTGGAATAATTGTTGGAGACTCAAATGATGGATATGCAAGCATGATAACTTATATGCTGTTCTATATCTCCATGAATCTAGGAACTTTTTCTTTCTTGATTTGTTTCGTTATTGTCAATGTATTTCTTAATAAATTTTTTTGTTGATTCCATAAAAAATTGTAGAGCGATTCCGCGTATATTAATGATACATAGAAAGATATTTATGTATATCTTTTCAAAGAAAACTTGAACTATTAATTCAATATTTTTTATTTTGAATATTTTCCAAATTTTTGGCTGTGATTTTTCATTATTCTTTTTATTTTTTTTCTTTATTTCTATTTGATTTATGATTGTGTTTCTTTTATCAATTCTATGTTTCATTTTTTGATCGTTGAGTGACAAATGGGAAATTTATGGAAAGTTACAATCCCCACCGCGGAATAGTGCACCTACACGGCTTCATCGACGTTGTTTTTCATCTGGAAGGCCCAAAGACCCATCATTTGAATCAACAGGTAAAAAATCAAACCTAAAACCTATGGGACAGAAATAAATAGAGTTGCTTATCATGATGAATTATATTTGTTCGATACAATATTGTCAATATAAAGGTTAATAAAAGAATACGATGGAAAAAATACAAGAACTAAAATTAAAAAAAAAAAAAAAAGACTTGTGTTGGATTGGCACTAAATATGCATATATACTAAAATTTTTAGTTTAGGTGGAGAATAAATAAAGATAAAGTAAAAAAAGGGTTTATGCAATCAATAGTGTATTGAATCCATATATAATAAGTCGAATAACGAACTTCGATTCCTTGTTTCTTACTTGGTATTAGAGTTCGAATGAAAACTGCAGGTAATGTCAGAATTTTCTATTTTGTAAGGATCCATCAAATAAGGTTTACTTAGAAAAAGATTCTATAAAAGCAATGATAAATAGATACGAAGATAGCAAGAAAATAAGTAGAGAAAGAAAAAAAAATAAGGAAATAAAAAAAACATAGTATAGAAAAGATATCCAAAATGATATAGAAATCACTATCATATCCTTAGTTTTTATTTCCTTAATTTAATTGAATTTCATTTGATTAGAGCAAAGTTCCTTAAAAACCTCTGCCTTTTTTAAAATATCCTGAACAGTTCCTGTAGGCTGAGCGCCTTTTTCAAGGAAATAGAGAATAGCGGGAACGTTTAAATAAGTTTGATTCTTGATTGGATCATAAAACCCACTTTCCGAAGATCTCTTCCTTCTCTTCGGGATCAAACATCAATTGCAACGATTCGATAGACGGCTCATCGGGATAGATGTAGATGAAAAAGAAATCACCCCTAGAACCGTATAAGAAGCTTTCTCCTCGTACGGCTCGAGAAAAAATGATTAGAAGATTTGTCTATGGATAAAATTAGAATAAATAGGAAAGGACTCCATAAAATAAATTAGTCTAAACAGTAATCTTATAAAACTTTTACTTTCATTTTAACTAATTAGATTTCGTAATAGGTTCACTCATATAATAATTTGAATGAATGAGAACAAAAAGTGATCACACGATCACTCAAAAAAAATAGGTGTTTTGGTTCAACTATATTATAAGACTAGTCATTTCTATTCTCTTTTGCTTTATAAGTTCTGGTTTGTATCTTTCCTATTAGAAATCTGCCTCTTTGTAGTTAGGTAAAAAAAAAAAAAAACCTTCAGATTTCCGATTTCGATCTAATACAACAATGCATGCATTAGTGATTCCAATTATTTCATTCGTTGTTCTTTTTCGTTTATCGAAGAAAATTATTATTCCTTTTTACTGGACGACTAACCAATTCCTTAAAAGATAAAAAAAGATTTCAACAAAAAGCGCTTATACAATTATGAATAACAAAGCTCAAATCTACTTACATTTGCGGTAATATATATATATATATATATATGTGTGTGTGTGTGTGTGTGTGTGTGTGTGTGTGTGTGTGTGTGTGTGTGTGGTGTAGGTGGAGTTCATTGCAGCTTTTTTGAAGACCATGAATGAAATTGTAGAACGAGTAACTTATCGCTCGTAATAACCATTGATTGAGGTAGCTAATTTTAATTTGAAGTGTACTTAAGATTTTGTTGATATTGTGTAGGTATTCATATAATAACATGTTGCATCATCATGTTGATACCATAATAGTTACTATCCTATAAAGCAAAAACAATACTATCATCAATCACTTGCTACTAGAATGCGGTGTTTTGAAAAAGACAACATACAAAAAACATGTTCTTACTAATGAAGATGATCAAGTAACTTTTGTGAAAGTAATTTCCTACTAATGCAATATATATGATTTATTATATGGAAACAAGTTTGAGTTTTCATTTAAAGATTTTGTTTACTGATGTAGACAACACTGGTTGCTGATGGGAGAAATGCACCCCGGGTTGTAGATCTTGGTCATGTGACACGCGTTGTGTATAAAATCACAAAGTTAGGAAATAAAGAGAGTTTCATTTAGACACATAATTTCTTTTTTTGAAGATTGGTTGCTTTAACTTTTATTATTTTATTTTTAGCACTTATTTAAAACATGTTAATTGTTTTATTAGAAAAATAGCAAATGGAATGATTGGCATACTAGAGTTCCATAAGACTACATCATTGATGAAAAAGTGTATTGGTGGCCTTCTGGGTGAAAAATGATGAAGTTGGGTTTTGATATTTTTTATGTTTTAATTAGCATTCATAATTTGTTTATGTGTTTGTTAAAATCACAAAACCCGTAAACCTATTTTATTTAACAAATATTTCAAAAAACACAATGCATCATATATTATGCATACGTTATTTTAGTGGGCACCCCGCACAAAAATTTCAACAAACCATTTGCACATGCGGCGATGCGCTCGGACTTATAACCCATTACACATCACACCAAAGACTATATACCAATACGAAGGGATAGCTTGCGTGAACACGCAGCAACGCGCGGACACTTATGCTAGTATATACTAGTGAAGAAACAAGAAACCTAAAGAAATTAAATGGGCTTAAGATAACATATAATTTTTTTTTACGTAACAAACTTTGATTAATTTAAACCAAAACCTAAAAACACTATATTAAATGGGCTTAAGATAACTAAACCTAAAAACACTATATTAAATAACTATACCATTCCCATCCCCCCCCCCCCCCTTTCCTCCTCCTTTTCCCCTTTTACTCTGCTCGGGACACAAACGTTACACACACGAAATATAACCGATCATCACATTTCATTCTTACACTTATCATTTATTTGCCATCAAACAACCTCTCATGTAACACATCTACCTTATTTAATAGGTGCCTCAAGCATCTTTAACAAATAGTCTACATGCAATCCAACAAATTATTATTTACAAACTGTAATTGTATCAGATTAAAATTGCTCTCAAACACTTATAGAAATAACTTATGCTCCCAAATTCATATTAGCAACTAAAAATCCTAGCCATCTGTCGTCCATCGCTGTTATCAAGAGATGCATGCTATTTAGAACCAAATGTATCATCCTAGTCGTTCATAACAGCCATAGGAAATCCCAATTGTCGCCACATGCCACTTCTCATCAAATTTGTCGGTCGCTGTAAGGCGAAAAAAAACTAATATATTATCCAATTTTACATGGACATCTCTATACAACATTAATTATTAGGCATGTAAAGGAACCGAACGTTCATAAAATGTTCGGTTGGAAGACGGTTTATTAAATAAACGATTAAATATGAACAAATTTTTTTCCAGATAATTAAACGAATGAACATAAACACAAATTTTCTTCGTTCATCTATGTTAATGAACGTTCGTTTATGTTTATTTGAATAAAGTTTAATAAATACAAAAGTAGTTATATTAATATAAATAATTAAAATCAACATAACATGGGCTCGTTTCAATCATGTATACACCTTGTAATTTTGTATTGTAAAAAACAATAATTGTGATCATCCACTAGAATTTGTATTAGTGAATGCTAACTTATGTTCATTATTATTTGTTTACATTTGTTCAAAGTTGTTCGTTTAAGTTTATTTGGTTATGTTTGTTTATGTCGTGAACTGTTCGTGTCCGTTTTAAATGAAAGAACTCGAAGATGCTCATTTCCTTTATAAATGAAAAAAGACAAAAAACTTGTTCGACTATATGTTCGTGTTAGTTAAAAGTTAGAACACGAACATGCCCCATTCATGTTCAGTTGGTTCTATTTCTAAACCATTATAAATATAAAGAATAAAACAGATCAGTTTCTATTCTTGTTTCAATGAGACGTAACTTTTATTAGAAGAATAACATATAGAACAAATAACGATAATGTATGGGATGTTTGGGATTCCTAATTTTACCTCCTTACTTTTTACAAGGTTGCAAAAGTTGTTAGATAGACCCTTGGCTTCTATCTGGAGAGTTGGTTGTACTCGATGAGTACGCGGACATGATAAATATAAAGACAATTAATTTTTAGATATTATATACATGTTAAATATCATAAGTTTACTATTATTTGTAACAAAATAGGTTAATAACAATATAAATAAGTTAAATACATTTTTAAATAATAAATTATTTAAGAAATTACTAATTATTAATTAAAAAATGGTATTCATTCTTTAATGTTATAGAAATACGATTTATGTTTTATTTTTTTAAAGTCTAAATCACCCCAAGTTGATGACCAGATCTAATTCTGGTTGAGGTTCATCACATTTGATCGATTCTTAGTAAGTAGACGGAGTTAAAATAAAAACGTCTCGACAACATACCTTGTAGCGATTACTATGGGAGTACTCAACCTTCTACATCTACTTTTACAATATTGACTTTTCCAAAAAGTTAATATATCACATAAATATAGAATACTTAATTCTAGAAATAATTTACAACTAACTATAGAAATCATCGGATTGATTGTTGTCTTTTTTTTTTCTCCAAATTACTTGTAACCTCTAGTGTATACATTCATTTTATGCGTTAATAGAAGTCATCAGAACATTTCAATCCTCTTTATTAAGGGTGGCAAACCCAACCCAAATGGATTGTTTTGGGTTAAGATGGATAAACCTTAAAAGTAAAATGGGTTGGGATGGATTATAAAAAATTTTCAAGTGGGTCAGGATGGGTTGGAAATATACAAGTGAGTTTCATTTGTAGGTTAAAATGGGTCAAGACAAAATATCCAAGTAATCCAAAATTTATCTAATTCAAAATACCCAAACTATCACGTGCGAAACAAGACTCATCCGAAACCCAATAAACGATCAAAACGAAACAAAAACGAAACTGAAACGAAATAGAAAAACGACCAAGACGAAACAAAAAAACGGGAATGAAACCGAAAAGCTGACCAAAACGAAACAAAAAAAGCTAAATGCAACCGAAAAGCTAACCAAAACTAAACAAAAACACCTAATTGACCAAACCGAAACAAAACAGAATCGAAATAGAAGAACGACCAAAACGAAACCAAAAAATCGATAAGAAACCGAAAAGTTGACCAAAACGAAATGCAACTGAAAAGCGGGCCAAAACAAAAAAAACACTGAACCGACCAAAACGAGACAAAAACACCGAATCGATCGAAAAAAAAACAAAAAAAACAAAACAAAACTGAACCGAAACAGAGAAACGACCAAAATGAAACAAAAAAAAAGCGAAATGCAACTTAAACCTGACCAAAACAAAACAAAAACACTGAACCAACCAAGGCGAAACAAAAAAAACAGAAACGAAACTGAACCGAAATAGAAAAACGACCGAAAGGAAACGAAAAAACCGAATTGAAACTGAAAAACTGACCAAAATGAAACATAAAAAAAAAACTAAATGCAATTTAAAAACCGGACCAAAATAAATTAAAAACACCGAACCGACCAAACGAAACAAAAAAACTGAAATGAAACTGAACTAAAATAGAAAAACGACCAAAACGATACAAAAAGGGATATGAAACCGAAAAACTGACCAAAACGAAACAAAAAAAAAAGCTTAGCAAAACGAAACAAAAAAACTGAAACGTTGCTGACCAAAATAAAACAAATGAATCGAAACGAAACAATAAAAACGAAATGAAACCGAAAAAATTGACTAAAACAAAACAACACTGAAACCGAAAATCCGAAAAATCAAAACCGAAATCATTGAAACCGAGCAAATATCGAAACCAACCGAAATGAAAAAAAAAACAAAATCGAACCGAAAAAACCCCCCGAAAAACTCGAACATGAAACCGGTAAAAAACGTTTTTTTTATGAACGAGGATGATGGGGAAAACATTTTAGTTATTTTACATTTTGCGTTTTTTATTTATATTTTGAGTTATTATTTTTTTAATAATTTTTTTGTATATTTATTTGAGGGGTTTTTAAAACCCTTTGTATGTCAACCTTAACTTGGGTCAAGATGAGTTAGTTTTACCCATCTTAACCCATATCTATCCTAACCCTCTATTTTAAAAATCCATCCTAACCCCATATCCATCACCCAAATCCAACCCAATCCATTCTCATTGCCACCTCTACTCTTTATGGTATCACAAACTCAACACTAAACCTTAGCCACATATAATATTCCCCTGGTCTTCTTCATGTTCAGTTCTCACATGCAGACCCTTGATCACGATTCAGTGGCTAACAACAAAAAATCCCTCCACCCTGTGTATATCGTAACTGATACCAAAGGAAGGTTAGGATTCTTGATGGCATAAAGGTGTCATACTCATCATAGGTGAAACTCTTCAAGCTTCACGCTAAGGACTACTGTAACACCCCGTAACCGCAGCGGAAACGTAAACGGGGTGCAACAGACACGTCTGATATCAACAGCATTGCTTATAAAGAAAACACCACTACATTAATTTACACCATATTACATTGTTCCGAGTTTAGTTACCGTCTAGGCGATAGCACATAAGTTTTACCAACAGTACATTAACATATTTAATACAAAAAGATCATTAAGCTTCCACAAAAAGCACGCATCGTCAAGCATGTAGCAATTATTCCAGTTTGTGGGGTACCTAGAAAGCATGTAAAGAAAACGGGTCAACTACGAATAGTTGGTGAGTTTCACTAATTTAAATAAACAGTGACAAATCATTATAATAATCATATATTAGCGATGTAATTATGCTGAGCCCACAAGTGAAACCTCTGACTATCCACATACAACCCCGTGGCATACTCCGCCCACGAACCTGCCCAAACCGCTATGCCTAACATTACATAGCAAAACAAATAACAACAAAATAGACATGTGCAACTGGCTGGGAAACATCAGCAAATCCATGCCGGACCAGTTGGGTTTGTCAGACCAATAGTACTATTCACACTCTACCGGCTTTTAGCTAATCACTCGTGTTACGGGGCCTTACAATGTTAGCAACTCCGACAATTACCATCTTAGTACATTTCCGTACGATTCCCGTACAATAAAATATATATAAATTCACGCAAATCCATGCGTTCAGTATGTACTTAAACATTTTAATAGTAACATGCTTTCCGCCCCGGGAAAATATTTAAAAACAATTCAGAAAAAGTGGCTCGTGAAACTCACCTTTCGCAAGCAAGTAGGTAACACAGTACGCAGCTATTAATCCGGATCTGTAATACGATCCCTAAGTTCGTTACTATACCATCATTATTAATATAACTTTAACCGTGTTAACCGGTACATCTGGGGACACTGTTAACCCAGTACTGTACCCGTTCCGGGGGCAATGTTAACCCAGAAACACTTCTCCGAACTCAGATTGTGATATCGTTTAGAGTTCAATAATTAAAATTACTATTAGTTCGTTTTCCCCGTTTTGCGTGTCTAGCACGGTTATCCGTTTTTACGTTTCAAAAATGAGTTTGGTCACACACTACCCGAAAATAGTTGTTGACTGATAATTTAATTAAAGTTGTGAAATTAGAGCTTGGTTTAGACGCCCCGATTGGCCGCGGGACCCGTTTCCGTCTTTAGTGCACCGGAAACTGTTAAATCGGATAAAATCACTCAAATCATCCGAATTATTTTCGGATGATTTATTTTTACCTGTTTAACTCAGTTATATGAAAATAGTTCATTTTTAGGGTTTTTATACACCAGTCAGCTCGTTTAGGCGAACTTTACCGGTTTACGCGTTTTAAACTTTAAAAGTTTGTTTTTATTTTCTTTTTAGCACAAATAATTATCCGTTTAATCTCGGATCTTGAAATTTTGTACAATTCACTTTTTAACAGTGGGGAATTTTATAAAAATATTTCCAGAATTAATTTTTATATTTAAAATTTATTTATCTATTTTTAAACACCATTTAAACACTAAATATGTCGTAAATACCAAACAACCTTAGAAAAATCCCAATTTTTTACTGGATGACCCCTGCCATCCCCATAGTCCCCTGTAATTTTTCCAGAACCAAAATCTCTTTTTACATGCCATTTTCACTAAAACCGAGGTAGAAAACCCTAGAACTCGTTTAACCGAAAAGCCTACTTAGACTTCTCCAACTGACCTAAAATTTGGTGTGTGACTTTTACATGTTATAAAAAGCTTATCTGGAATTTTCCAGAATTTATCATGATATTTAAGTATTTTTCACCATTTTTAGCCAAAACCGAGCATTAAATTCACCAAATATTCATCCTTTGTCCAAAAATTACCAAATTTTCACAGATCTCATATTTTCGTGTGTAGATCATCTCTGTAAAATTTTGTAGCCTAACTCTAAATGTACCACAATCTGTCCAAAACACATACACCATATAAAAACCGAACTACCTTGTGTTTTTAGCTTCAAATCGCAAGGATCTTGCTTTCTAGCCTTTGTTAACAACTAGATACAACACCTACAAGAACAATAACACCACACCAAGCAAGTTACACCCACAATCAAGCCATTTCTTTCATGGGTTCGGTTATGATTTAAAAACAAAGATTTAAACCGTAAAAATTCGTTTTTGGTTCGTTTAACTCCTTTCTTGGACCAAGATCCCTTGTATAACCCGTATACATCACTTGATCATGCAAGAATCGGTTTTCATCTCGGGTTTTCACCCTTTTTTACTTGAAACCTCATTTCCTTGCAAATAAACTCGAGAAAAGGAGATGAAAACGTAAATAACTCGATTTTTACCTTGCTTTTCTTGCTACAATCTAGGTTTTTAGTCCATAATGTGGAGAGAAGAAGAAGAATGTTGAATGCTTGTTTTTAAAAAAAATAACAAAAGGCTAGGGGTTATACCCCCAAGCCGATCGGACCAAGGAGGGGAGGTGGGGTGGGACCCACCTTTCCATTTCTAGCCACACATTTGGATTTTGGAAATCCGGATAATGTTTTGGATAATCTGGTTCAGTTCGTTTTTCGGTTAAATGTTTAATTCAGCTTAAAACGAGGCTAAAATGGTCGTTTTCGGCTTAAAAAAAGAAATTTATATAAAACCGATTTAAAAACTTTAAAAACTTAAACCATGACATTTATTAACTTAAAACATCATATTATTAATAATTGCGCATCTTTTTCGGCTTGATCGATCGTCTCTTGCTCGGTTTGGTATTAAAGGTTTCGTTTAACGTACCGACGTACCATTATATCGAAAATTATTTTTCTGTGCTTTAATTCACTTATCCCGAAGCTTTAATACTTCATAAACATCACTAAATATCATATATCTCATCTATAATGTAATCCTCGATTCGTTCGGGCTTCAATAACCGTTAATCGGTTAATCGGATTTCCAATACGATTAACTGTATAATCGAGTATAATCCGTACTGTAAATCATACATACTCGTATAAACGCATTATAATTCATATATTCATTATTAAATAACACATAAATAGTATATACCGGTTTGGTTATACCTGATTTTGCCGGAATCGTTACATTCTCCCCTCGTAAAAAAAATTTCGTCATCGAAATTTTACGCGTCGACTACTTCCTTTTGAGGAAATAGGTAGGGGTATTTCTTCCGAAATTCGTCCTTTCGTTCCCATGTATATTCTGGGCCTCGTTGCGAATTCCATCTAACTTTGACCAACGAAATCTTATTGTGTCTAAGTTGCTTGATTTTCCCGTCTACTATTTCTATGGGTTCCTCTACGAAATTGAGCTTATCGCTTATTTGGACACCCTCTAAAGGTAACACCGACGTCTCATCCGCCAGACATCTTTTCAAGTTCGATACGTGAAACACGTTGTGAACTGCACTCAGTTCATCGGGTAGCTCTAATCGGTATGCTACGGGACCGATCTTTGCAGTAATATTGAATGGTCCAATATATCTCGGGGCTAACTTCCCCGCCTTTCCAAATCTGACTACACCCTTCCAAGGTGATACCTTCTAATACACTTTATCACCTTTCTCAAACGACAACGATTTTCTACGGGTATCAGCATAACTTTTCTGCCGATCCCGCGCGGCCTTCAGATTGTTCCTAATTTCAAGGATTTTGCTGGTCGTTTCCTGGACCAGGTCTGATCTAATAACCTGAGTGTCGCCCACTTCAGTCCAACAGAGTGGTGATCGGCACTTCCGACCATACAATGCTTCGTAAGGCGCTGCCTTTATACTGCTATGGTAAATGTTATTATAGGAAAATTCAACGAGTGGGAGATGTTGATCCCAATTTCCCTTAAAATCCAGTACGCATGCACGAAGCAAATCCTCCAGGGTTTGGATGGTCCTCTCAGACTGACCATCGGTCTGAGGGTGGTAAGCTGTGCTTAGATCAATACGCGTTCCCAGCGCTTCTTGCACAGCTTGCCAAAGATTGGAGGTGAAATGGCTATCCCGATCGGAGATGATTGAGATGGGTATCCCATGACGAGACACAATTTCATTTATATAAATCTGCGCAAGTCTCTCAGTGTTATAATTATTCCTAATCGGGACAAAATGTGCCGATTTGGTTAATCGATCCACGATTACCCAAATTGCATCATGTCCTCGGGCGTCATAGGGAGGTGTGTCACAAAATCCATCGTGATTTGCTCCCACTTCCATTCGGGAATTTCCGAATTTCCGGTTGTTGTAACATCCCCGAGGGTTTCTGGTGCTCCGCGTTAACTCTCGCACAAGTCGTACACTTACCGACATACGTTGCTATATCCTTTTTCATACCCGGCCACCAGTAGAACTCCTTCACATCCTTGTACATCTTATCCGATCCCGGATGTATGGAATATTTCGATCTATGCGCTTCGTCCATGATTAATTCACGAAGGTCTTGGAGGGTCGGGATCCAAACCCGATTTTTGAAATAGAGAATTTCGTCCACGTGCTGTTCGAAATTCTTCTCATTGCCGTAAAGTCCCTCCTTTTCCAATTGTTCCTCTTTCAACGCCTCACGTTGAGCGACTCGAATCAGGTCCGAAAGGTTCGACTGGACTATCATCCCCAGCGCTCGCACTCGCAATGGCTTAACCCGATCTTTCCTACTCAAGGCATCGGCTACGACGTTAGCCTTGCCGGGGTGATAACGGATGTCACAGTCATAATCGCTTAACAACTCGACCCATCTTCGTTGCCTCATATTCAGTTCTTTCTGATCGAATATGTGCTGCAAACTATTATGATCGGTGAAGATGGTGCACTTCGTACCGTAGAGATAATGTCTCCAGATTTTAAGTGCGAAGATAACCGCTCCCAGTTCTAAGTCATGAGTAGTGTAATTTTTCTCGTGTACTTTTAACTGTCGGGAAGCATAGGCTATAACCTTATTATTCTGCATCAACACGCATCCTAACCCTCTACGCGATGCGTCACAATACGCGACAAAACCATCGTCTCCATCGTGGAGACTTAAAATCGGCGCTTGGCACAATTTTTGCTTTAACGTTTGAAACGCCGTTTCCTGCTCTTCTCCCCATTCATACTTTCGATCCTTTTGAGTCAGGAGAGTTAAAGGTTGGGCGATGCTGGAAAAGTTCTCTATAAATCGACGATAATATCCAGCTAAGCCTAAGAATTGGCGGATTTCCTTTGGCGATTTAGGCGCTTGCCAATTCTTAATTGCTTCAACCTTACTCGGGTCAACGTGTATTCCTTGATGGTTTACAACGTGACCGAGGAATTGTACTTCTTGTAACCAGATGTTACACTTGGAGAATTTTGCATACAACTTCTCCTGATTCAGAAGCTCTAAAATTATTCTTAAGTGTTGCTCGTGCTCTTCTTTACTTTTCGAGTAGATCAAAATATCGTCAATAAACACGATGACGAATTTGTCGAGGTAGGGTTTACAGACTCGATTCATGAGGTCCATGAACACTGCCGGCGCATTTGTTGGTCCGAAAGGCATAACTAAGAACTCGTAATGGCCGTAGCGAGTCCGGAATGCGGTTTTTGGGATATCTTCTTCCTGAATTCTAACCTGATGGTATCCCGATCTAAGATCGATTTTTGAGAAATAGTTCGCACCTTGCAGCTGGTCAAACAGATCATCAATTCGGGGAAGAGGGTACCTATTTTTGATTGTTAACTTGTTCAACTTCCTGTAATCGATGCACATTCTAAGGCTCCCGTCCTTCTTTTTCACGAATAATACAGGTGCACCCCACGGGGAATGACTAGGACGTATAAATCCTTTATCCAACAATTCTTGCAACTGATTGGATAATTCTTGCATCTCGGACGGTGCAAGTCGGTAGGGTGCTTTAGCAACAGGGCCAGCTTGAGGTATTAAATCGATTCTGAATTCGACCTGTCGGGTTGGCGGTAATCCAGGAAGTTCTTCTGGGAAAACTTGTGGAAATTCGCGTACCACCGGGATATCATCCACCCGTTTCTCCTCAGAATCTGTGGCCGTCAAGCTCGCGAGATACGCCACGCATCCCTGGCGTATATATTTTAACACCTTGAGGTGGGATATAAATGGTATCATTGTGCCCGACTTCTCTCCTTGCACTAACACCTCTTCGTCATCCGACACCCGGATCTTGACGTTTTCTTTTCACAGTTTATTTCCACTTTGTTACGTGCTAACCAATCCATTCCCACTATCACGTCAAAACTACCTAATTCTACCGGTAATAAGTCAATCAGGAAGGATTGATCGTTCAGAATAAAAGGGCAATTCCGAACTATCTGATTAACTATCATGGTTTTACCGTTAGCGACTTCTACGGTATAAGGTTCTATGGTTTCACTAATCGGAAAGTTTGCTATCGGTAGGAACTTAATGGAGACAAAACTTCTATCAGCGCCCGTATCAAATAATACAGAAGCGTAATGATCAGAGACGAGGAATGTACTTGTCACTACTGGCGTGCTTCGTTCGCCCCCATCACAAATGCTCGGCCTCTCGCCGGATTGGACGACGATGCCTGACCCACGGTTTGCCTCCCATTTTCTCCCTGGTTCAGTTTCGGACAGTATCTCTTGAAGTGATCTGTGCTGCCGCATTCAAAGCAAGCACGGCTGGTGGTCATCATTTGGTTTCCTTGTGGGTTTTGTTGTCGGGCTGGTTGGGTCCTAAGTGGCTGCGCACGGATAGGTTGCGGTTGTCGGTTCAGATTGTTTAGGTTTGTCCTACAACTCGGTGCGTAGTGCCCATTCCTGCCACACCGGTGGCACACTACTCCCTTGCACTCGCCACCATGCTGGTAACCGCATTTCCCACACTTACGGAACATCCCTTTATGCGATTCCTGCCTTCCGCCTGAACTAGTCATGGCGTAGTTCTGGGCAGCGGGCCGAGCACGTTTATTTTGCTGCTTCTCCTGGATCCTATTGTCATACGTACCTCGCTTCCCCCCAGCAGACTCTCCTGCCACCTTCAGTGACCCACTCCTCACGAAATCGTATGTGACGATACCAGCTTGCGTCACCGCACCCTCAAATGTCTTGTGTCCCCCAGAGTTGACTATACTCCTTACTACTGGAGTTAGTCCCCATATATAACGCTTAACCCTCTTTGACTCTGGGGTGACCAACCATGGCACCAATCGCGACAACTCATTAAATCGGTTCGTATAACCCAAGTGGTCTGCCCCCTGCATCTCCAGGTTCCACAATTCTTTTTCTAACTTCTGCAGTTCGTTTTTCGGGCAGAAATGTTCCAGTACAAGGGCCTTGAGCTCTGCCCAGATCATGCGGTTTGTCGTTGCCTGACCGCGAGTTTGCACTATTGTGTTCCACCATGTCAAGGCATGGTCCGTGAACGTGCAGGTAGCATACTTAACAACGTAATCCTCAGGGCAGTTGCTGATGTTCACAACAGACTCTATTTTCTCAATCCACTTAACCAACCCATTTGGTCCCTCAGACCCGCTAAATTCTAGGGGCTTGCACAACATAAAATCTTTGATTGAACATCCCTTTGTTGCAGGAGTCGGTTCAGTGCGGTTCGTTTCTACACTAGGTATAGGGCCATTACTTTCTGTAACGACCACCTTAGGCGATGCGTCATTACTCGGAATCGGGTTACCGTTCGGTGGAAGGTTAACATTTTGTTCCTCATCATTATTGGTGGTCGTTTGATTGCTCGCAGGGTCTGGATTGGTCGTATTGTTAATACTGGTGGCGATGCGCGATACTATATCCGGTATCGCCGCCTCCAACTGTCGAGCAATCAGACGGTCCACATCCACTTCTGACATTCGAGCTGACCGTTTTGGTGCCATTCTACACAACATTAAGAAAAATACATATAATTAATACAAATTCCAATCTCGATACACAACACACATTCCATTCATTAATAAACATCAGTACATATTACATAAACATCAGTACACATTACATTCCTACCATCATCCCATAGATTAAGTTTTTATACATCAGTCCTACATCGGCATCATTTCGACATAACCCGCTATGGGTCAGTGCTTGAATGATACACCAAAAGTATCTACAATGACATCCCCAAAATAGACCCCCTATGGGCTAGTGGCTGTACTATAACTACCCAAGATTCACTCTATGTTAGCATCGCCACTAACTGCTTACACAGAGTATCAAAAAGCGGACCCTGACTACTACCACCCTAACATAACTACACATGGTGGTATACCAACCACACCAACACTGCTACCATCGCCACCAACACCACCAGCAAACCCCGGATCCGTGTCTCCATCCGGTCAATCATCCACTGGGAGTATGCGCCCTCCCTCCTCAGCAGGGCAATCGCATACTGGCTGTCCAGTACGCAGTCCGCCAAGTGTCTCCTCCTCTGGATCCCCACCGTCAAGGCGACGGTGTGCTCAACCACCTGCTCGGTGAGCACTCGGAGCCATGCAGCCTCGGAGGAGGGACGCTCATCCCTCTCCAGCCTAGGGGTACCCCACACGGGTGGAGGCACCGGCTCGGGCTGGGGGCGGGAGGACTCGCCCCAGTGGAAGGTAGGTCTGGGTGGGGTAGAGGTAGGTGGGACATAGGGGACACTGATCCGCGCCGTGAGGCGGGATCCGGGTCTGGGAGGGGTAGGGGTGGCCTGTGGTGCGGGTGGGGTGGGTGATCTGGCAACCCTAGTAGGGGAGGACAGGCTAGTACTCCTACGGCTAGTCTCACTAGGCTCAGTGCTGGATGCTAGGCGTAAGCTCCTAGAGTTCCCGGAACTGATCTCCTCCGGGTCCTCCTCCACTGACAGACTTCGTGATCTCGACATCCTTACCTGTACACAAGTTAGCAAACATATAGTTCCTTCCATAATGTAAATCATAATTAATATACACATAATTATACAACTTTGTCACATAAAAATATTATCATATACTTACACATATGTTGCCGATTTTACCTATTAATGTTCCCCGTGACTTCCCCTGAATTCCCTCGTGCAGACAAGTCTGTTATTATGTTCCGGACCATAATAACTCACTTGTCCATACAAGTTCATCCAGATCTCGTCACTATAAATTATTAGTTGATATTCAGATCCTATAATACTTGAGCTACTGGTTATATTAGGTATCTTTTAAAGACATCCTAATTCTTTATAACCAATGGCTCTTATACCAACTTCTGTAACACCCCGTAACCGCAGCGGAAACGTAAACGGGGTGCAACAGACACGTCTGATATCAACAGCATTGCTTATAAAGAAAACACCACTACATTAAATTACACCATATTACATTGTTCCTAGTTTAGTTACCGTCTAGGCGATAGCACATAAGTTTTACCAACAGTACATTAACATATTTAATACAAAAAGATCATTAAGCTTCCACAAAAAGCACGCATC